>NC_079441.1:74059108-74076608 GCF_903798145.1 Danio aesculapii | reverse complement strand
TTATAGGCATTTGTTCTTTTGTAAAATCAAATGTTATTTGTGATTCCTCTGCACAAAGCAAACATGAAGCAAACACAGATTTGCGTGTGTTTCTTCTTATGAGCGCGGGTCGGTGGAGCAGCGGGAGTCCAGCTCCAGTCGATCGTTAAAGATGTCGTTAGGTGTAATTACATCTGACTGCAATCAGAACTCATTTAAATGAACAACAGAGGCGCGAACCCACTGATTTCATCAGAGAAAATCAGGTCAGTTTCAAGATTATGACCTTTCGTTTACCAACAATTCTGACTGAAGACTAAAAAACACACATACAGTGAGACTTAAAGACGGAGAGAGCCCCCCCGCCGAATCACAGCACAATCATCATTAAAATACACGAGTTATAGACAAAAAATACACATTGCATCCCGGACGAGCCCCCTCCCCAATTCTCACACCGAGAGTTTTAATTTATTTATGCTTATTTTCTTTCAGTCTTTGGTGTTTAGATATTCTTCATATTCTGTGTGCTTTGTTTACAGCCAGGATTTAAGTTTAATAATATGTTTAAATGTTTATTTTTGCCTATTATGAATTTTTTTAAATAAAATTCAGCCCCCTGCTGAATCACAGCACAATCATCATTAACATTTAAGAGTAATAGACAATAAAATACACTTCATCCCGGACGAGCCCCCTCCCATTCAACACACTGTGAGTTATAACTTATTCATGGTTATTTTTCTTCAGTTATTTTAGATATTCCTCATATTCTGTGTGCTTCATTTACATGAAGGTTTTTTAACAATGTATTTACATACTTTTTTAGCTTTACATGGACATTTTGTTTTCTTTTTGTTTTAAGAGGTGTGCATCATCTTCTAAATAGTGAGAGCTCCTCTTGAGTTCATTAGTTATTCATTCATTCATTCATTCATTCATTCATTTATTCATTCATTCATTTTCTTTTTAGCTTAGTCCCTTTAATAATCCGGGGTCGCCACAGCGGAATGAACCGCCTACATGAATTATAGTCAAAAAATAGAAATTGCATCCCGGACGAGCCCCCAATTGTCCAACCAGGAGTTATAACTCATTTATTGTTATCTTTCTTCAGTTTTCGTTTAGTATTCTTCATATTCTGTGTGCTTCATTTACAGCACGGATTGAAATTACTTTTTAACAAGATGTTTACATATTTTTTTTGGCCTTATATGGGCATTTTTTCTTTTATAAAATGTATATAAAAGTTTGCATTATCTTTTTGTATTCAATTCTTAAATGTAATCAGTCAAACATAATAAAAAATAACAGCTTTAGGCCAAACAAATTAACCAAACATTAAATCAGGATCAACTAAATGGGAAAATTGTGTTTTCCCTACTCTTATATTAAAGGCACAAGTCAACAAGACTTGACGCAGAAGCAGAATTCACGATACTAAACTAGTACTACTGAATTTTTTTTTTTGACCCAACATTTAAAATGGGTTATTGCTGGAACAGACTTACCCTCGTGTCCCCAGATGGCTTTGACAGTCAGGCCACACACACACACACACACACATATGCTGGTTCTGCGCTAGGTTTATTGCCCGCTTCGATGTCTCGTTAATATCACATGTTTCGCCGTCTGTGCTGCAGATGTCCGTTGTGTGGACGAACAGAAAAAAATGTTGTTTCTTTATTAATTTCAATATTTTGCCAGAGTCAAACATCTGTGATATCACCACACTGAGTCAGATTGGTGCTTTCCTACAGTGTGCGCTGTGCCAACACACACACACACACTCGCTCAGGTGCGTCTGCATACGGCCAGGTGGATGTCTGGCACACACAGCAGCTCAGATGTAGAGAGGAATTATAAATCCAGTCACTGCTGATCAACTCCACTTCTAGAACGTGTGTTGTGAACATTTATGAAAGCAGCTTTATTCTGTCGGTTTGCTCCTCCGACTCTTTCATTTCATTTGCATTGAGGAAAAAAAACATCCTAAAAACCTCATTTGCTCTCCATCATGCCATGCGTTCCTCCAGGCTGCGTTTTCTTCATGCTTGATGCAGTTTGCTGCGGAACACAAGATTTTTAACATCAGACCAAAGTGTAGCTGTTCTGAGTATTGTAGAGTGTTGTTATGTGGTCACGAGGATGCTGTAACTTACTAGCTCAAAACAAACATGTCTATTGATGACTAATGATGACTAACTGCAGCTACAATTCAAACATGTTCCATTGATTTCCTTTGTTGAGGATATCAGAGTTGAGGATAACAGAGTTGAGGATAACAGAGTTGAGGATAACAGAGTTGAGGATAACAGAGTTGAAGATAACAGAGTTGATGATAACAGAGTTGAAGATAACAGAGTTGAAGATAACAGAGTTGAAGATAACAGAGTTGAAGATAACAGAGTTGAAGATAACAGAGTTGAAGATAACAGAGTTGATGATAACAGAGTTGAAGATAACAGAGTTGAGGATAACAGAGTTGATGATAACAGAGTTGAGGATAACAGAGTTGAGGATAACAGAGTTGATGATAACAGAGTTGAGGATAACAGAGTTGAAGATAACAGAGTTGAGGATAACAGAGTTGAAGATAACAGAGTTGAAGATAACAGAGTTGAAGATAACAGAGTTGAGGATAACAGAGTTGAAGATAACAGAGTTGAGGATAACAGAGTTGAGGATAACAGAGTTGATGATAACAGAGTTGAAGATAACAGAGTTGAGGATAACAGAGTTGAGGATAACAGAGTTGATGATAACAGAGTTGAGGATAACAGAGTTGAAGATAACAGAGTTGAGGATAACAGAGTTGAAGATAACAGAGTTGAGGATAACAGAGTTGAAGATAACAGAGTTGAGGATAACAGAGTTGAGGATAACAGAGTTGATGATAACAGAGTTGAGGATAACAGAGTTGAAGATAACAGAGTTGAAGATAACAGAGTTGAGGATAACAGAGTTGAAGATAACAGAGTTGAGGATAACAGAGTTGAAGATAACAGAGTTGAGGATAACAGAGTTGAAGATAACAGAGTTGAGGATAACAGAGTTGAAGATAACAGAGTTGAGGATAACAGAGTTGAGGATAACAGAGTTGAGGATAACAGAGTTGAGGATAACAGAGTTGAAGATAACAGAGTTGAGGATAACAGAGTTGAAGATAACAGAGTTGAAGATAACAGAGTTGAGGATAACAGAGTTGAGGATAACAGAGTTGAGGATAACAGAGTTGAGGATAACAGAGTTGAGGATAACAGAGTTGAGGATAACAGAGTTGAAGATAACAGAGTTGAGGATAACAGAGTTGAGGATAACAGAGTTGAAGATAACAGAGTTGAGGATAACAGAGTTGAAGATAACAGAGTTGAAGATAACAGAGTTGAAGATAACAGAGTTGAAGATAACAGAGTTGAGGATAACAGAGTTGAAGATAACAGAGTTGAGGATAACAGAGTTGAAGATAACAGAGTTGAGGATAACAGAGTTGAGGATAACAGAGTTGAAGATAACAGAGTTGAGGGTAACAGAGTTGAAGATAACAGAGTTGAAGATAACAGAGTTGAGGATAACAGAGTTGAGGATAACAGAGTTGAAGATAACAGAGTTGAAGATAACAGAGTTGAAGATAACAGAGTTGAGGGTAACAGAGTTGAAGATAACAGAGTTGAAGATAACAGAGTTGAGGATAACAGAGTTGAGGATAACAGAGTTGAGGATAACAGAGTTGAAGATAACAGAGTTGAAGATAACAGAGTTGAGGATAACAGAGTTGAGGATAACAGAGTTGAAGATAACAGAGTTGAGGATAACAGAGTTGAAGATAACAGAGTTGAGGATAACAGAGTTGAAGATAACAGAGTTGAAGATAACAGAGTTGAGGATAACAGAGTTGAAGATAACAGAGTTGAAGATAACAGAGTTGAAGATAACAGAGTTGATGATAACAGAGTTGAGGATAACAGAGTTGAAGATAACAGAGTTGAAGATAACAGAGTTGAAGATAACAGAGTTGAGGATAACAGAGTTGAAGATAACAGAGTTGAAGATAACAGAGTTGAAGATAACAGAGTTGAGGATAACAGAGTTGAAGATAACAGAGTTGAAGATAACAGAGTTGAGGATAACAGAGTTGAAGATAACAGAGTTGAAGATAACAGAGTTGAGGATAACAGAGTTGAAGATAACAGAGTTGAGGATAACAGAGTTGAAGATAACAGAGTTGAGGATAACAGAGTTGAGGATAACAGAGTTGAAGATAACAGAGTTGAGGATAACAGAGTTGAAGATAACAGAGTTGAAGATAACAGAGTTGAAGATAACAGAGTTGAAGATAACAGAGTTGAAGATAACAGAGTTGAGGATAACAGAGTTGAAGATAACAGAGTTGAAGATAACAGAGTTGAGGATAACAGAGTTGAAGATAACAGAGTTGAAGATAACAGAGTTGAGGATAACAGAGTTGAAGATAACAGAGTTGAAGATAACAGAGTTGAGGATAACAGAGTTGATGATAACAGAGTTGAGGATAACAGAGTTGAAGATAACAGAGTTGAGGATAACAGAGTTGAAGATAACAGAGTTGAAGATAACAGAGTTGAGGATAACAGAGTTGAGGATAACAGAGTTGAAGATAACAGAGTTGAGGATAACAGAGTTGAAGATAACAGAGTTGAAGATAACAGAGTTGAGGATACAGAGTTGAAGATAACAGAGTTGAAGATAACAGAGTTGAGGATAACAGAGTTGAAGATAACAGAGTTGAAGATAACAGAGTTGAGGATAACAGAGTTGAAGATAACAGAGTTGAGGATAACAGAGTTGAGGATAACAGAGTTGAAGATAACAGAGTTGAGGATAACAGAGTTGAAGATAACAGAGTTGAAGATAACAGAGTTGAGGATAACAGAGTTGAAGATAACAGAGTTGAAGATAACAGAGTTGAAGATAACAGAGTTGAGGATAACAGAGTTGAAGATAACAGAGTTGAGGATAACAGAGTTGAGGATAACAGAGTTGAGGATAACAGAGTTGAGGATAACAGAGTTGAAGATAACAGAGTTGAGGGTAACAGAGTTGAAGATAACAGAGTTGAAGATAACAGAGTTGAGGATAACAGAGTTGAGGATAACAGAGTTGAGGATAACAGAGTTGAAGATAACAGAGTTGAAGATAACAGAGTTGAAGATAACAGAGTTGAGGGTAACAGAGTTGAAGATAACAGAGTTGAAGATAACAGAGTTGAGGATAACAGAGTTGAGGATAACAGAGTTGAGGATAACAGAGTTGAAGATAACAGAGTTGAAGATAACAGAGTTGAGGATAACAGAGTTGAAGATAACAGAGTTGAGGATAACAGAGTTGAAGATAACAGAGTTGAAGATAACAGAGTTGAGGATAACAGAGTTGAAGATAACAGAGTTGAAGATAACAGAGTTGATGATAACAGAGTTGAGGATAACAGAGTTGAAGATAACAGAGTTGAAGATAACAGAGTTGAAGATAACAGAGTTGAGGATAACAGAGTTGAAGATAACAGAGTTGAAGATAACAGAGTTGAAGATAACAGAGTTGAAGATAACAGAGTTGATGATAACAGAGTTGAGGATAACAGAGTTGAAGATAACAGAGTTGAGGATAACAGAGTTGAGGATAACAGAGTTGAAGATAACAGAGTTGATGATAACAGAGTTGAGGATAACAGAGTTGAAGATAACAGAGTTGAGGATAACAGAGTTGAAGATAACAGAGTTGAAGATAACAGAGTTGAGGATAACAGAGTTGAAGATAACAGAGTTGAGGATAACAGAGTTGAAGATAACAGAGTTGAGGATAACAGAGTTGAAGATAACAGAGTTGAAGATAACAGAGTTGAAGATAACAGAGTTGAAGATAACAGAGTTGAAGATAACAGAGTTGAGGATAACAGAGTTGAAGATAACAGAGTTGAAGATAACAGAGTTGAGGATAACAGAGTTGAAGATAACAGAGTTGAAGATAACAGAGTTGAGGATAACAGAGTTGAAGATAACAGAGTTGAGGATAACAGAGTTGAAGATAACAGAGTTGAAGATAACAGAGTTGAGGATAACAGAGTTGAGGATAACAGAGTTGAAGATAACAGAGTTGAGGATAACAGAGTTGAAGATAACAGAGTTGAAGATAACAGAGTTGAAGATAACAGAGTTGAAGATAACAGAGTTGAAGATAACAGAGTTGAAGATAACAGAGTTGAAGATAACAGAGTTGAGGGTAACAGAGTTGAAGATAACAGAGTTGAAGATAACAGAGTTGAGGATAACAGAGTTGAAGATAACAGAGTTGAAGATAACAGAGTTGAGGATAACAGAGTTGAAGATAACAGAGTTGAAGATAACAGAGTTGAGGATAACAGAGTTGAAGATAACAGAGTTGAGGATAACAGAGTTGAAGATAACAGAGTTGAGGATAACAGAGTTGAAGATAACAGAGTTGAGGATAACAGAGTTGAAGATAACAGAGTTGAAGATAACAGAGTTGAGGATAACAGAGTTGAAGATAACAGAGTTGAAGATAACAGAGTTGAAGATAACAGAGTTGAGGATAACAGAGTTGAAGATAACAGAGTTGAGGGTAACAGAGTTGAAGATAACAGAGTTGAAGATAACAGAGTTGAGGATAACAGAGTTGAAGATAACAGAGTTGAAGATAACAGAGTTGAGGATAACAGAGTTGAAGATAACAGAGTTGAAGATAACAGAGTTGAAGATAACAGAGTTGAGGATAACAGAGTTGAAGATAACAGAGTTGAGGATAACAGAGTTGAGGATAACAGAGTTGAAGATAACAGAGTTGAAGATAACAGAGTTGAGGATAACAGAGTTGAAGATAACAGAGTTGAAGATAACAGAGTTGAAGATAACAGAGTTGAAGATAACAGAGTTGAGGATAACAGAGTTGAAGATAACAGAGTTGAGGATAACAGAGTTGAAGATAACAGAGTTGAAGATAACAGAGTTGAAGATAACAGAGTTGAAGATAACAGAGTTGAAGATAACAGAGTTGAAGATAACAGAGTTGAGGATAACAGAGTTGAAGATAACAGAGTTGAAGATAACAGAGTTGAAGATAACAGAGTTGAGGATAACAGAGTTGAAGATAACAGAGTTGAGGATAACAGAGTTGAAGATAACAGAGTTGAAGATAACAGAGTTGATGATAACAGAGTTGAGGATAACAGAGTTGAGGATAACAGAGTTGAAGATAACAGAGTTGAGGATAACAGAGTTGAGGATAACAGAGTTGAAGATAACAGAGTTGAAGATAACAGAGTTGAGGATAACAGAGTTGAAGATAACAGAGTTGAAGATAACAGAGTTGATGATAACAGAGTTGAAGATAACAGAGTTGAGGATAACAGAGTTGAAGATAACAGAGTTGAGGATAACAGAGTTGAGGATAACAGAGTTGAAGATAACAGAGTTGAAGATAACAGAGTTGAGGATAACAGAGTTGAAGATAACAGAGTTGAAGATAACAGAGTTGATGATAACAGAGTTGAAGATAACAGAGTTGAGGATAACAGAGTTGAAGATAACAGAGTTGAAGATAACAGAGTTGATGATAACAGAGTTGAGGATAACAGAGTTGAGGATAACAGAGTTGAACTGTAATGTTTTTGTTATGTTGTGCTTTAACTCCAGATGTTAAACTCATATCAGTCTCCTCATGGCGTGTCTAAAACAAATTAAATGCATTTTCTTCACATTGTTGTTTTTATGATGTAAATGAGAAATGTACTGAATTATCACAGTAAGAGAGTCGACACATCATTAATCTCTTTCTAACTCTAAATTAATAAGAGAAGAAAACTTACATGCCTCAATGCCTTCCTGAGTATCCCGCCACAGGAAGTGACATCACTTGAAGCAAATCACATGCTTTTTTCTTGGTGCTTTACAGATTGTTCTGCCTTTTTATAACTGATGTAACAGAGTTGAGCAGAACACAGAGACACACACTCACTCTATTTATTCATATTAGTATGTTTCATGCAAATGTGTATTTTCATGCTATATAATAGAGAACACAGTTTTAGATTCTCGTCTCCTGTATCTGGGCTTTTGAGCTGGACTGTGTTTTGATCAGTTTTGATCACATTACTGACTATGAACAGCATTAATGCCACACTTCACTGCACAACACCAGTAATAAAGACAAACCCAACACACTGACCAAAGTGTGTCATGAGAGCGAGACGCCTATGGCAAGGGCTGTCCTCTCTCTACACACACACACACACACACACACACACACACTGAGACTAAAGTGCTTTTAAATGACTGGTGTGCAGTGCTGTCAATAAATAGAAGCTTTTAGGGTTTGAGATGTGTGTGTGTGTGTGTGTGCGTGTGCCAGTGTGTGTGTGTGTGTGTGTGTGTGTGTGTGCATGTGCCAGTGTGTGTGCGTGACTGTGTAAGACAATACACACACACATTCACAGACACAGAAGCTGGCCAGCAATCAGTAAATTAATTAGGTGGGCCTTCTGCAGTGTCTGTGTGTGTGTGTGTGTGTGTGTGTGTGTGTGTGTGTGTGTGTGTGTGTCAGAAAGATAAAGAGATTTATAGAGGTTTTAATTCTCTTTTCCAGCCTAAACAGAACTTGTGGCCAGTACTGATGCATTGAAACACACACACACACACACACACACACACACACACACGTGCACACACACTAGATCTGCCTGTGTGCCTGCTGTATGGTTTGGCTAATGCAGGTCATAAATGGGTCATGAGTGGTGTATTGAAACACAGTCCTGTTTTGCAGTATCGCTCTAAAGTGATTCAGCCTGCAGCGGTGTGTGTGTGTGTGTGTGTGTGTGTGCGTGTGTGTGTGTGTGTGTGTGTGTGTGTGTGTGTGCGCGCCTCTGAAAGCGTTTGACAGATGCTTGTCTGATTTCCGTCGCTCGATCTGTAAAAACGGCTCTGCGTTCGTTCGCTGACATCCGCTGCGGATCTGTTGACACATCCTTCTGTGTGTGTTTCTTTAATGGCCTTATATTTCATTTCCCTGCAAAAGAAAACACCATTACGCAGAGCAGTGAGTCGCGTCGGGCCGTTCTGCTCGCCGCTGACTCCTCCTCCTCATCTGGGCTCCGATTCAATTATCCAAACACACCAAAGCACAAACTTTCATTTAGCTCATTTCCTCACAGCGCTTCTCCACAACTCCAGGCTTTCTGTTCCACACACACTCAGCTGCTGTGCAGGCCTTTCCTGCTGCAGATCCTTCATCTCTGAAAGAAGCATTTCTGTCAATATTCTGTTCGCATTTAACTGTGTGTGTGTGTGTGTGTGTATATAAAATATTAATGCATCGACAGTGAATAGCACTCAAGGTCATGGACTTGTCAGAGCAATAAAGGGAAGTAAATGCCACACATGTTTCAGTGCCAAGAGTTATTTGTGTTTATGAATGTCTCATTCAACTCGAAGTCTTAAAAAACTGTGCATGAGCTACCCTTGGCTGATTTCGAGCTTTTGGCATTGCTAACTCGCTTTATCTGAACGCAAGACCCTGAAGTGACACCACAACAACCCACCAGAGGAGGCGCCGCGAGCTGTGCGGAAACGCTGCCAGAATCCAATCTAGGCTGAACAATAACCCAGCAGACCAGCCCAACCACTGATTCTCTTACCCAACGTCCATTTTTATTAAACAAACCAAGCAACCAGAAGCCACAGCTGTCAGCTCGGAGCAGATGAAGACATGCTGGGCCTTTATTTCAACTCTCTTGTGTTCTTATAATTCTGTGTATACACTGTTCTGCCTTCGGGTCAAATTGAGCCGCCTTTGCTAAACCTCTCCAATACTTTTAATTTCAATCCTCAAATCTAAAACAGATGAAGAAATTAGCTCATCTCCATCACACACGCTGTGAATGTTTGGGTTTTCCCTCATCAGTGTGCAGTAATTCAGCAGTGTTCACTCAGTGGACAACACTCGATGCACACTGCAGTAAACGGGGTGACCATAACCCTAAATGAAAATTAATTTACTTAATTACTTTACTCACCCTCAGGTCGTACAAAATATAGGTGACTTTTTACTGTCACCTCACAGTAAGAAGGTCACTGGTTCGAGTCTTGGCTGGGTCAGTTGGTGTTTCAGTGTGGAGTTTGCATGTTCTCCCCGTGTTGGTGTGGGTTTCCTCCGGGTGCTCCGGTTTCCCCCACAGTCCAAACACATGCGCTATAGGGGAACTGATCAACTAAACTGGCTGTAGTGTATGAGTGTGTGTGTGAATGAGTGTGTATGGGTGTTTCTCAGTACTGGGTTGCAGCTGGAAGGGCATTCGCTGTTTAAAACATATGTTGGAATAGTTGGCGGTTCATTCCACTGTGGCGACCCTTGATTAATAAAGAAACTAAGCTGAAGGAAAATGAATGGATGTCAAGTTTCTCACAGAGAGTGATGGTTTCACTTCACAATACCTCAGTGTGTCATAAGGAGCCATGACTTTTGATTTTGGACTATTGAAATTTTAATCTTAAAAGCCTGTCACCGTTCACTGCCATTATATGAATCACCGAATTGAGCTCAAAATGTCCATTAATGTTCCCCTGAAGGAGAAATAAAGTCTCCTACATCTCGGATGACCTGCAGCTCAGTAAATTAGCTTGAAATGTTCATTTTGGGGTGAACTAAACTGAAACATGGCTGAATAATATGGTCCCGGATTTGCATGTAGACACGCACACAGAGCGTCTCTGAGCACATCGTACACACTGAAGTGAGATGGAAACGGATAGGAGTGTGTCCAGAAGGAGTTCTGTCAGCGCTGCAGGACTGGAACATGTTTATAGAGGCGGACGCACTGAAGTGGATCGTGCTTCATCTGCGTCAACACTTGCATGGGTGATTATTACACAGAATAATACTGATGATGCTGAAACACACACCTCTTCTCAAAGATGGAGAGAAACTGACATGATATGAAGTCCATCGATAACTCGTGCATGTAGTATGAGGATAAATATACTGTATATACTGTCAGAATTATTAGTGATATTTTAACTCCCCAATTTCTGTTTAACAGAGAGAAGCTTAATAACTCATCTCTAATAACTGATGTCTTTTCTCTTTGTCATGATGACAGTAAATAATATTAGACTAGATATTCTCCAAGACACTAGTGTTCAGCTTAAAGTGACATTTAAAGGCTTCACTAGGGTAATTAGGGTAAAGTTAGGGTAATTAGGCAAGTCATTGTATAACAGTGGTTTATTCTGGAGACAATCCAACACTAATATTGCTGAAGGGGCTAATAATATTGAGCTTAACATGGCTTTAAAACATTAAAAACTGCTTTTATTCTAGCCTAAATAAAATAAATAAGACTTTCTCCAGAAGAATAAATATTAGAGGAAATACTGTGAGAAATCCACTGCTCTGTTAAACATTATTTGGGAAATATATGGGTGAATAATTACCCTCAAGTAAGAAATCTTATTGTGGAATTTACAAATAGGGAACTATATGGTGGTATAAATGGTTATGGTGATATGATATTCGTGTAATATCGCCCTGCCCTACCTGTAAGTGTGCTAACCGGTTAGCTGATCCCCTGGA
Source organism: Danio aesculapii (assembly GCF_903798145.1). Taxonomy (NCBI): domain Eukaryota; kingdom Metazoa; phylum Chordata; class Actinopteri; order Cypriniformes; family Danionidae; genus Danio; species Danio aesculapii. Next base: position 74,065,013 of record NC_079441.1, on the reverse strand, counting down.
GACCTGCGGATCCTGCTGTCATTGCTGTCAGCTTATAATCCTGCAGTTTCACAGTGAATATTTCTGCCTCAGTGACGTCCGGCATACGTGACTCACTCCAATCATTGTCAAGAGCTTTGAGAAACTCGTCCTGAGCACACTAATGGATGCTGCCCACCTCTGCCAATGTGTGTATATCAGCATTATCAGCATTCCTGGATGTGCTGGAGCATCGCTGAAACCAAACAGCATTATCACAGAACTCTTTATAGGCTTTATGGACAATACCGTGCATCCAGATCCACTTTTAAACCTCAGTGCTTGCTTTCTTTCAGTGCTTGAACTGTAACTGCATGATATTAGATTTATTTAATATCTGTAATATTCTATATTTATTGCAATATATAGTTTTTGTGTGATTTAAATTGTGATTATACAGTTGAAAAGCTCTATTTGGAAATGGTTTATTAATTCAGATTGATTCTGTAGGGCAGTGAATTTGAGTGTGGTGCTAGTATAGTGTGTGTAATCAGTGTGAATGATCTGCAGCTGTGTGTGTGAGTCTGTGTGTGTGTGTGTGTGTTTGTCCAGAGATCAGATGTGGCAGGTAATCATAGGCTTCGTCTGAAATCGGCTACTACTGAATGTGAATTTACTGTACGACTGTTAGAAAAGTGCGCAGTATATAGTATGAATGTGAGTATGGATGTAATTCAGAGGTTCTACATCCTCCATTTGTCATGATCACATGACCTTACACATGTCATTGGCTTCAATTCACTCACATTCATGAATTCTCTCACGGTGCATTATAGGATAGCATAGCATCCATTGAATGAACACTGCAGAATCTGGCCAGAAGTAGTAGGTCATGCAGGTTCTTTGTGCATACTATTTAGGGTTTCCGACATGCTACTCAGCTCGCATACTGTTTCAACACACTAAATAGTTGGGATGCATCTATAATCTGAACTGGTGCAATGGCGAAGGGCCCTCTAGTGAGTCTGTTGTGTACTACAGCTAAAGATCGTAACATAAATAATGATATCTACCTTTCAGAAGTTTATCGATGGCTGAAAAAGCTTGCAGCGCATAAAACCCATTGACAGAAGTGTAAAACAAACCTTTGGAGAAACCAGGCTCAGTCTGGGGACCAGCTCTCCCTAGCAAATGAAAAAACAAGCAGATCTGCAGCTACCTGAAAGCAAAGAGAGTCCCATGATTATCTACCTTCTGCAACCCCCTCGTCCCCCTGTATAGACTGTGAAGAGCTCCATGCTTCTACATCACAGAAAATCTCTCCCAATCCCTTGGTAGAAGTTCACAAGACAAGAAAGAGAAGCACAGAAGCTACAGAAGAACCTTTGAGAACATCTCCATGCATGGGAAATCACAGATATTCAGACCTCTCGACACTACGGCACATATAAAACCAGCAGACACAATAGCTGGAGCCGAACACCCCTTCCCCAGCCAGGGCTCCAGATTGCTAATAAATGGTCACATTTTCCGTCCATGTTTCCTGCCAACAGCAAAAAGACTCTGCAACAGTTTTATTCCTCGGGCGTTCAGTGCCTCGACACACACTTCTGTCGCCAGGAGGAGGATGGCGCTTCTCTATTAAGAATGACTTACGATAATAATGAGGTGCCAGTTTTACACTACTAAGCAGTCTTATTCAGAACGTCTGATTATTATTATCACCAGAATAGCTGAGATTATAACTGGACCCCAGACCACTGTTTTCAAGAAAAGTTTCATAGCAAGCAGACTAACTGATCTGGGATTGGCAAAGGGCTTACTATACGCTGTAGTACAACAACGATCTAAAACTGGAACTAATAATGTTTCCTACATAAAAGCTCTCATTTCCAGTGCGAATATCTAAACTTTCTTAAATCAAGAAGCATTTACTTGACAAGTCAGATATATTGTCAGAATGAATAAGGTAAGGCTTTTCTTTAATATTCCTGGATTGTTCAGATTTATGAGCCTTTGGTTATGTTGGGGGCTGTTTTTGCCCCGTTGACCTCCATTATTAGGACATTTGTTTGATTGTAAAGCCATGACAGCATATAATCATGCTGGTTTTCCCTGTTGGGAAGAGGAATAATGTGTCAGTTTTACTGTTGATCATCAGTTATCAGCATTAACCCTTTAGATAGGCCTGTGCTGAAGAGTTTCTGGCTTTAATCTGGAGTTCAGTGGAGTAAAACAGCAGATTACAGTGTGTGTAAAAGCCAGAAGCTACGCTTTTGTTTTGGATTGTAACTGATGGTCAACAGTGATCATCACAAGTGTTCCCTCTTCCCAACAGGGAAAACCAGCAACAATTGAGGTTATCTGCTGTCACGGCTTTGCAATCAATAAATGTGATTATAATGGAAGTCAATGGTGCAAAAACAGCCCCGACATAACCAAAGGGGAGTCCATCTGCCCAGAATTTGTTGAGTTTTTGAAAAATTCCAAAGCGTTTTCACAAAATATGAGTCAAAATAAGATTCGTCATGGTTTGCTGAAACACAGAGGCCAGATTATGACTTAAAATCAGCCCAGAGTGAATGAAAACAACCCAACAGCCCACAAGGGTTAAACAAGTACAGTAATCTAATTTCAATCAGACAACAAGATTATTTAATTCATTCATTTTCCTTCAGCTTAGGGGCTGTTCTCACTGTGTTATCTGAACATCCCGTCTCCCGGATCGTTTCAGAAGTCCTCTGAATCGGGCTCAGGTGTGGTTCAGTTGGCCGGTCCTGGCCGGATTGGAAGAGATGTGCCTGAGCACGGTTCACTTGGCCCGAATCTGAAGACGAGATGTGACTTTTAAGGGACTGTTTGATATGGATTTATGAATCATTCTTACTGTTTAATGAACGCAAACTGCCGTAGATTAATAAAGACGCAAACCCCACACTGCAGGACAGCTGCACCTTCGGCAAACCTCCTCATTCCTGCAGCACCAGGACTTTATGATTGTATATGAGCGTCAGCAGTGGCTGATCTGTTCTGAGAAATATTATGCGTGTCTCTACATCTCAAACCATATAACGATATAAAGAAATGTCCACTGTGCTGAGCGAGAGCTCTTCTTAAACTGAACAGCGCATCATGGATGACGTAAGCATGCCCAGGCCTGAGTGCCGTCAGGGGAGACGGGAGGGGGAACAAGCGTGCTTCGGCCCGGTTCAAGGCAACTGTACATAGTGTGAGTACACTCTTAGTCCCTTTATTAATCAGGGGTCGCCACAGCGGAATGAACCATCAACTTATCCAGCATATGTTTTACACAGCGAATGCCCTTCCAGCTGCAACCCAGTGCTGGGAAACACCCATACACACTCATTCTAACACACACACACTCATACACTACGGCCAGTTTAGTTGATCAGTTCCCCTATAGCGCATGTGTTTGGACTGTGGGGGAAACCAGAGCACCAGGAGGAAACCCACACCAACACGGGGAGAACATGCAAACTCCACACAGAAACACCAACTGACCCAGCCGAGACTCGAACCAGAGAGCTTCCTGCTGTGAGAATGCTTCGATAATAAGGGTTTTTAGATATTGTTTCAGAAGAAACGAGACAATCGCTGACAGTAAGAGTGAGTCTCTTGTAGATGAAGTGTTTTAGAGTTCACTCCTCATCTAGATCTGTCCTCCTGCGCTTCACTGGACAGCTCATATTCCCATCAGAGCGGCTGGTTTTCCTGACCGTTCTCCCCTCTGCAGTTTAACGTCTAGCGCTCTCCTGAAGACGCTGTAAGGGTCAGTAAACAGCAGATCTGCACAACAGGACAGCGCTCTGACTGAAGAGCCCCTCGGGGACCCGCTCTAAAGACCCCGTAACAGAGTTAAAGGGAATTGATTTGCACATTGTGTGTGTTAACAGGCTTTGATGGACTCGCTGGTAATGGCAGAGCAAGAGGAAGCGTGTCCTGGATATGGATTTAGCCCAGCCAAAACAAAAAGAGAGAAATGAGGATGAGGATGATGCAGATCAATGTGGAGATCACCACTGTGCAGAGGGCTATCTCTCTGAGCTGAAGCCAACGTTACATGCGTGTGTGTGTGTGTGTGTGTGTGTGTCAGAAATGGAAAAGTGCTGCAGGCGGTGTGTGTTCCTCTAAATATAGTGTGGACATGAGTGTGATGATGAGTCTGGAGTCTGGATTTCTGTAGTGATGAAGAGCTCTGCTACGCTCATGACAAACGCTGGAGTTGTGTGAGGAATCTCAATGTGCAGTGCTATTAGCAGTGTGTGTGTGCGTGTGTGTGTGTGTGTGTGTGTGTGTGTGTGTGTGTGCGCGTGCGTGCGTGCATGTGTGTGTCCATTCTCTGTGACAACTATAATACATATTAGTATTATGAGGGAACGCAGGTCATTAACCAGCAGGCTTTTTGGCGAGAGAGAAAGAGAGAGAGAGAGTGTGTGTGAGTGTATGTGTGTGTGAATATGTGAGTTTGTGTGTGAGTGTGTGTGTGTCACTTCCTGTCTCACTCACCTGCCTTTTGCCTGTTTCCTGTCTCTTCCTTCACATGTATCACAGTTTGGTCTCACTTCCTCTTCCTGTCTCTGTTTTAAAGCATCTCACTTCCTTTTTTAACCTCATTTCCTGTTTTCTTCCTCTTCCTGCTTCCTGTCTATCCCACGTTTCTGTTTTCCTTCCCTCACGTATTTCTTTCTCAGCTTCTTGACTGCTTCATATTTCCCTTTATTGCTTGTTTCCTGGCTCGATTGACTTTCATTTCTCCACTTCCTGTTTTTATTTCTTTGCTTCCTGTCTCAGTCGTTGTTTCCTCCAGCTTCCTGTATGTCCCGTCCTCACATTAATCTGGCTCTCCAGTCTGTCTGTCTGTCTTTTGGTCTGAGTTTCCTGTCTCACTCAGGCTTCTGTTTCCATTTCCTGTCTCACTTCATTTCCTGTTGCCAGTTTCCTGGATGTCACAGTGTCTTGTTTCTCTGCTTCCTGTTTCACTCATTTTGTTTCCTGTCTCTTTCACTTCCTGTCTCCTTCACATTCCCATGTTGAACTTCTCGTTTCTCCAGTTTCTGAATGTCACACTTTTCCTTTCTGCTTCCTGTCTCTCTTAACTTCCTGAACACCTCTCTCTTTTTTCTTAACTTCCTGTCTCTCAGTTTCCTGTTTCTTGTATCGTCCTGTTTCTGTTTTCAGCATATCTTGCATGTTTAGCTTCCTGTTTCCCTCAGTTTCCTGTCTGCCTGCTCTTCCTGTTTTTATTTCCTAAGCGTCTCACTCCCGTTGAAAGCTTCCTCTCTAACTTACTTCCTGTTTACTTTTTTACTGTCTTTTTTACTACATATCTTAGTTTATTACATTTCCTACTTCCTACATAACTTCCTGTCTCTCCCAGTTTCCTGTTTCTTGCACCTTCCTAAGTTTTTTACTTCCTGTCTGCCTGCTCTTCCTCTTTCTGTTTCCTGTCTCACTCACTTCCTCGTTTGTTTCTTTACTGTTTCTATCTTAGTGTGTTCCTTATCCTACTTCCTGTATATCTCAGTTTCCTGTCTCATTTCCTTTTGTTTCCTTTTCCTGAATAAATCTCCTATTTCTTAACTTCCTGTCTCACCTTGCAATTTCCTAATTCTGAATTTCTGTGTATCTTATATTTGTAGCTTCCTGTTTCCCCTCAGTTTCCTGTCTGCCTGCTCTTCCTCTTTCTGTTTCCTAAGCGTTCACTTGCTTTTATAACTTCCTCTCTCTCTCTCTCTCTCTCTCTCTCTCTCTCTCTCTCTCTCTCTCTCACTTCCCCATTTACCTCTTACTTCTTCTGTCTTTTTTTACCGCATATCTTAGTTTATTTCATTTCCTACATCCTACGCAACTTCCTGTCTCTCCCAGTTTCCTGTTTCTTGCAACTTCCTAATTTCTGTGTCTCTTACATTTTCAGCTTCCTGTTTGT
>NC_079441.1:74049108-74054108 GCF_903798145.1 Danio aesculapii | reverse complement strand
GCTCACTGTGGTGGTCTACTGTACGAATGAGCTTTACCTACAGCGGATCAAACTGTAGCTCTGCCGCATGATTAAAAAGTAGATCCGTGTGATGGTGAAAGAGCAGTTCCAGTGTGACCGATGTGACGTTTGCAGTGAAAACTCAAAAGAGAAACACACAGAGATGATATATGTTCATATTATACTGAAACATCAACACATCTATGAGATAGGAAACATACCTGTAAACATGTTTTATATTTTAATCGAGGGAAATAAACATGCATTATAGATGTGACTCTAAAGGTCTGTGAGTTTACAGTATAGAACTGTGTAGAAATTCAGCGAATGAAACTGCACAACCCTAAAGAAATAAAGCTAATCAAAAGCATACGAGTGAGGAAACATGATGAGTTTTATTTAGTTTAAGCATTCATGAGGAGAAAGCTCCGTTATGCATGTGACAGATGTGAAATTGGCACTTGCGTGACTTTAGTAAATCACATATAATAGTTTAAAACACTGACAGAGACAGATTTGATTCTTTTGTAAAATACATGCTTACACAAACAATGTAGAAGCTGTTTTTGTCATGGCAGGGTTGACATTTGTATGAAATTGCTCTGTACAGTTCTTGTGTAAGCATCCTTCTGCAACCTTATGCTAAAAATAGAAATACGGCCAGATTTAACAGCTAAAAATCTTTGTAAGAGCACAGCTATTGTGTGTCTTTATTGCAGTGCAGTATGGAGCAATTAAGTGTTAAAGCTAAATCAAAAGTAATTCACAGATGATCTGAAAATGAAATGATTTAATAACAATAGTTTACTATTATTATTACAAAATAACTGAATAAAACCAACATGTAATGATAGAGGCAGTGTGCCCAGTTTTGCAATAAAACTAATGCATATGATCATGTTTTTCCTTTCAACACTTACAGAAACTACCTTAAAGGTATGTATTAATGCCTAAAGAGTACAAATGTGTACCTCATAGTATCTTAAATATACAAAGGTACAAAATTGTACTTTTAAGATACCAATGTGCAGATTTAATGTACGATATTATACCTTTTAAAAAGTTGTTGTTTTGTTTCTAGTGCAAATATCTAAAGATTCTTAAATAAATATATATGTATATATCAACATTAAAGGTGCAGTGTGTAAGTTTGACGCTCAGTGGTTGAACTAGATTCATCATGTTTAAAGCACAATCATAATAATGAGGCCACACACACACACACACACACACACACACACACACACACACACACACACACACACACACACACACACACACACACACACACACCAGCACAGGATCTCCAATGATTGTATCTCAGTGTGTGTGTGTGTGTGTGTGTGTGTGTGTATTCGCAATGTCCATATTAGCTTCTCATCTGCGCTGTTCACTTTCTGCATGTGTGAGTTCAGAGATCACACACCACTGGGTGATTCTGGAGCTGCAGAAATAATAATAATAATAATAATAATAATAATAATAATAATAATAATAACAATAATAATAATAATAACAATAATAATAATGGGGCGTCACGTTTGTGCAGTGGGTAGCATGATCACCTCACAGCAAGGTCTCTGGTTCGAGTCTCGGCTGGGTCAGTGTGTGTTTCTGTGTGGAGTTTGCATGTTCTCCCCGTGTTGGCGTGGGTTTCCTCCGGGTGCTCCGGTTTCCCCCACAGTCCAAACACATGCGCTATAGGGGAACTGATCAACTAAACTGGCCGTAGTGTATGAGGGTGTGTGTGTGTGTGTGTGTGAATGAGTGTGTATGGGTGTTTCATTCAGACTGACTCCTGTAAAAACACTGCTCACATGATTGATCAGACATCAAACTGAACGTCAATAACAGCAGAGGCTTCAGTATCGGCGATAGTCCAGTAAAAGCTCAAATTGACTTTTCCAGACCATTAGAAGACACACCGAACGACAACACAGCGCTTTCATTGACAAGCACATCAGATTACATGAGGAAAACACTCCGGCTGCGTCTCAGTCAGCACTCATGTGCACTAATTCACACACTATCAAGGGTGCTGATGAGCTTGGTTCACTACACTGAGTGTCACATGAGAACCTGTGAAGGTTTGGAAATATTTGTGGGACAATAAATAATGAACTTATTTATTTATTTATTTATTTATTTATTTGGATTCACTGCCCCTTTAAGGAGTTTGTGACAAAACAATAAATATATACACTCACCGGCCACTTTATTAGTCACAGCTTACTAGTTCCAGGTCGGACCCCCTTTTGCCTTCAGAACTGCCTTAATCCTTCATGTCAGAGACTCACCAAGCTACTGGAAATATTCCTCAGAGATTTTGCTCCATATTGACATGATAGCATCACACAGTTGCTGCAGATTTGTCGGCTGCACATCCATGATGCCAATCTCCCGTTCCACCACATCCCAAAGGTGCTCTATTGGATTGAGCTCTGGTGACTGTGGAGGCCATTTGAGTACAGTTAACTCATTGTCATGTTCAAGAAACCAGTCTGAGATGATTGGTGCTTTATGACATGGTGCGTTATCCTGCTGGAAGTAGCCATCAGAAGATGGAGACACTGTGCTCATAAAGGGATGGACATGGTCAGCTACAATACTCAGGTAGGCTGGGGTGTTGACACCATGCTCAATTGGTACTAATGGACCCAAAGAAAATCTCCCCCACACCATTACACCACCACCACCAGCCTGAACCGCTGATACAAGGCAGGATGGATCCATGCTTTCATGTTGTTGAGGCCAAATTGTGAGCCGAGCATCCGAATGTGGCAGCAGAAATGGAGACTCATCAGACCAGGCAACGTTTCTCCAATCTTCTATTGTCCAGTTTTGGTGAGCCTGTGTGAATTGTAGATCAGCAGTTTCTGAAATACTCAGAGCAGCCCGTCTGTCAGCAACAACCATGCCACGTTCAAAGTCCCCCATTCCCCATTCTGATGCTCAGTTTGACCTGCAGCAGATCGTTTTGACCATGTCTACATGCCTAAATGCAGTGAGCTGCTGCCATGTGACTGGCTGATTAGAAATTTGCGTTTACGAGCAGTTGGACAGGTGTACCTAATAAAGTGGCCATGTTTTTACATGAATACATGAAATGTGTATTTTACAAAACTAAAATTACATAAAATCAACATCTGAACAAATTATATCATACATTTGATGTTGACGTCTCAAAAAATGAGCTTTCAATACTATTGAGTTTGGCTGCAGTACCAGACATGACCACCAGGTGACATTCAGTTTACATTGGTGACCATACAAGAGCGCCCCCTATGTTTTGAGGAATATAAACTGAATTTTTTTGACAAAATTTGTTAGGTGGACATGTTGTGGGCAGTTTGCTGAAATTAGATGTGAATTTAGCCTCCGAAAACAACTAAAAGCATAACGTTTCCATGTGGATTGCTGTAGCAAAGTAATGTTTTACCACTGATGAGGGTCCTTGTCTCAAATTAATAAACCGTTGCTCAGTAATAGCTATCATAACCAGTCACCAGATATGAAAACTAGACATGTTAAACTCTCAGATGATCTATAGTTGATCATGATTGAATAATGTTTAGACTACAATATCATTCATTCATTCATTCAGCTTAGACTCTATTTCTGAGGTCGCCAAAGCGGAATGAACTGCCAACTATTCCAGCATATGTTTTACAAAGCGGATGCCCTTCCAGCCACAACCCAACACTGGGAAACACCCATACACACTCATTCACACACACACACACTCATACACTACGGCTAATTCAGTTGATCAATTCCCCTATAGCTCATGTGTTTGGACTGTAGGGGAAACCGGAGCACCCGGAGGAAACCCACACCAACACGGGGAGAACATGCAAACTCCACACAGAAACACCAACTGACCCAGCCGAGACTCGAACCAGAGACCTTCTTGCTGTGAGGCAGTGCTAACCACTGAGCCACCGTGCTGCCCTAGGCTACAATATTGTGGTTTAAATATGTAATTGTAGGCGGTCCCACAGGGTGTAGTGTGACAGTAAATCAGTTTAATCTATTACTCCGCCTACATAACAGCACTGAAATATGTACTCAGTAAACCTTTTCAGTGAGGTGTCGTTAGCGTCCCGGTGATGGACAGTGACAGTTACAGGGTTAAAGGTGCTTATAAGATACAGTTTATTATTATCATTATCACCTACACTTGGCAGGGTGTTCGCGGTGTGTTTAGTGTGTATCTGTGTAGATCCCACACAGCTCTGAATCTGCTTCTGCTTCTGGACGTTTGTCTGCTCGTGAGTGCAGTGGACTTTAACTGCTTGTAAAATCCTCCTGAGGCCCCAGGGCCCGAAATCAGTGTGTGGAGGAATCCGGCGGTGGAGTGTGTTTAATGAGATCCCAGGGGACGGCAGTGGACCAATCAGAGTCTGAGAAACTCAGAGACACTGACACACATCAGTCAAGGTGGAGCCAGAGCTCGTCCTGTGCTCTGATTGGCTGATGAAGCTGTCAGTCATTTTCAGATTCAGTTGAATTAATTTATGTAAGATGTTTATTACGGAGAGTCGAGCAGAGTTCAGCACAGACTAACAGAACTGAAACTAATAATAATAGAATAAACAGGTAGTACACTAATATAAATACACTGATACAAGTCTTGTGGTGGATTTCAGTTATAAGAGCAACAAATAATAACTCGACTTCTAGTGGAGCATTTGGAAAGATGGCAGAAGGACAAAGTTTCTCCAATCGATCATCTGCTGAATTCATCCCAATCATCACCAATACTGCAGAAGACCTACTGGAACCAGCATGGAGCCAAGATTCTGTTAGAAATCAGTCAAGTTTGGTGAAGGAGAAATCATGGTTTGGGGTTATATTCAGTATGGGGGTGTGCGAGAGATCTGCAGAGTGGATGATCAACATCAACAGCCTGAGGTATCAAGACATTTGTGCTGCCCATTACATTACAAACCACAGGAGAGGGACAATTCTCCAGCAGGATAGCGCTCCTCATACTTCAG
>NC_079441.1:74029108-74044108 GCF_903798145.1 Danio aesculapii | reverse complement strand
TCAGTATTAGTCAGTTAGTAATGATACCAGTGTTTAAGACTGATTACTGCAGTGTGTAAATGAAGCAAACAGATTTATAGTGAATGAGGCGTGTGTGTGTGTGTGTGTGAACATAAACCAAAACTAATATAAAACACACACACACACTGGTTGTCATCTTTGTAAACACACTGAGCTGTCTGTGAAGGAGCTGATGTGATCTTTAGCAGAGTCTGTGGACTGCTATAATGCTGTCTATGTAGGCGTCTCAGTAGTGTTGATCCTCTATAAAGCCTGCAGCTGATGGAAGTGTGCAGGGGATCATATAAAACAGCACAGATTGACACCGCCGCTCTTTCAGGAACCCTCAGCTGTAAAATAGAGGAACCAGACACAATAGAGGCCATCAGACGGAGAGAGAGAGAGAGAGAGATGGAGAGATGAACGTGTGGGTGGACAGAGGGAAGGTGTGTTTCTTTGAGCGGTCAGTTCATTATCACATCTACAGTTCCCTTCACATCTGACAAACACAAACCGCTCTGGAGATTCTGAGGCTTTACAGCAACACTGTCATGATTCACTTCAGTTCATCATTCAGGATTCACATCAGTTCAGTATACCTAATTCACATTGTTTCAAGATTCACGATTCACTTTTTCAAGATTTATGATTCACATCAGTTCAAGATACAGGATTCACACCAGTCCAATTTTATCATTTACATCAGTTCGAGATTTATGATTCACATCAGTTTAAGATTTATAATTCACTTTGGTTCAGATTCATGATTCACACCGGTCTACGATTCCTGATTCACTTCAGTTCAAGATTCTTGACTCACATCAGTTCAAGATTCATGATTCATATCAGTCTGAGATTCTTGATTTACACCAGTCCAAGATTCATGATTCATATCGGTCCAAGATTCATGATTCATATCAGTCCAAGATTCATGATTCACATCAGTTCAAGATTCATGATTCACATCGGTCCAAGATTCATGGTTCACATTGGTTCAGGATTCATGATTCACTTCGGTTTAAGATTCATCATTCACATTGGTTCAAATTCATCATTCACATCAGTTCAAGGTTCATGATTCGCATCAGTTCAAGATTCATGATTCACATAACTTCAAGATTCATGATTCACATCAGTCCAAGATTCATGATTCACATCGGTTTAAGATTCATGATTCACATTGGTTTCGATTCATGATTCACACTGGTCTACGATTTCTGATTCATATCAGTTCAAGATTCATGATTCACATCTGTTCAAGATTCATGATTCACATCAGTCCAAGATTCATGATTCACATTGGTTCAGATTCACGATTCACACCGGTCCAAGAGTCTTGATGCACATCAATTCAAGATTCATGATTTACATCAGTCCAAGAATCATGATTCACATCAGTTCAAGATTCATGATTCATACCAGTCCAAGATTCATGATTCACATCAGACCAAAATTCATTATTCACACCAGTCCAATATTATGATCCACATCAGTTCAAGATTCATGATTCACATCGATTCAGGATTCATGATTTATGATTTACATCAGTCCAAGATTCATGATTCACATCGGTTCAAGATTCACGATTCACATTGGTTCAGATTCCTGATTCACATCAGTTCAAGATTCCTGATTCACATCAGTTCAAGATTCCTGATTCACATCAGTTCAAGATTCCTGATTCACATCAGTTCAAGATTCCTGATTCACATCAGTTCAAGATTCCTGATTCACATCAGTTCAAGATTCCTGATTCACATCAGTTCAAGATTCCTGATTCACATCAGTTCAAGATTCATGATTCACATCAGTTCAAGATTCCTGATTCACATCAGTTCAAGATTCCTGATTCACATTAGTTCAAGATTCCTGATTCACATCAGTTCAAGATTCCTGATTCACATCAGTCCAAGATTCATGATTCGCCTCAGTTCGAGATTCCTGATTCACATCAGTTCAAGATTCCTGATTCACATTAGTTCAAGATTCCTGATTCACATCAGTTCAAGATTCATGATTCACATCAGTTCAAGATTCATGATTCACATCAGTTCAAGATTCATGATTCACATCAGTTCAAGATTCATGATTCACATCAGTTCAAGATTCCTGATTCACATTTAAACACTCATTTTAATTCTGAATGTTGAATGACTCAGTTCAGATTTGCTTCAGTGTGTGAGGCAGCACATTAAATTAAGTATTTCTTTCATTTGGTAATTAGTTTATACAACAGTGGCATTTTGGTGTCAGAAAATGCTAAATGAGTTTCAATGTGGGACTTTTATTTGTCTTTTAATGAGCCTCTTATGGGTTCCTGTAGTAAAGCAGCCTGCAGATCGAGTGAACACATTAAGGTCACGCGTGTTGGAGTGTGTTACGTGTTCAGTCTATAGACTTGAGTGAGTGCAGAAATGACGGTGTTTCTGTTTCATTCAAATACTCTTATATTATCTGCAGCTCCACACTACAGCGTTTACAGAGTGAAAGTGTGTGTGCATTCAGAAGCCAAGCAGAAGGTTTTCCACAAGGACAGACACTGATCTGACGGCCCTCTGTCTGTCTGTGTGTGTGTGTGTGTGTGCCAGTCTGAAACTTTCACTCTATCTTTCTCCATGAGAAAACTGACTGTCTCTCGTTACCCATGACGACTGCAGCTGTCACTCTGACACCTGTCAATCAATCAATCACATCGACAGCTGAAGAGCAGCTTCAAATCATAACGAGAAGCCATATTTCCTGCAGGATCTGAGCGAAACTGTTTTAGGTGTTCATCGTGTACGTGTACAGTCTATTAGAAAATGAATGATGTTATGTCCTGATCAGTAAACACTGAAACTATTGTAGAATTTTATAATTATTATAAATACCTCAGTGGTCATTCTGAGCGTTCTTATATAAGACGTCATATTATCATGTCAGATTTACATTCAAAGCTTCTATTGAGATATTAAAATTAAGCTTTGAATGTCTTTTGTTATATATTTATGACGTCGTTACCCTAAAAACATGATCTGTTTGGTAATACAGTCTCTGACAATCAGTTTAAAAAGTTCAATAATACAAAGGATTTGTGCCTTTAAGTTGATGAGAATAATAAAACATATAAAACATGTATTTTACCAAAGCTGTTTTAGCTCAAAGTTGGTCAAAGCTAAATATCTGAACAAATTATGTTCCAAATTTGAAGTTGATATCTTAAAAAATGAGCTTTCAGTAGTATTGAGTTTGGCTGCAGTACCAGACATGACCACCAGGTGACATTCAATTTACATAGGCAACCAAACAAGAGCGCCCCCTATTTCTGTGTTTGTTTTGAGGAATATTAATATCTTTTTTTCATACTTTTACTTTTGTAATATTTGTAAAGTAGGCATGGCATTAGTTTAGTGATATTTGATTAAATTATATATTTTAAACAACATCTAAATAATGTCTCCATGTGGATTGCTGTAGCAAAGTAATGTCTCTTACCACTCTGAGTATTCTTGTCTCAAATTAATATATAACTATTGCTCAGCAATAGCTATCAAAAATCAGTCACCAGATATGAAAACTAGACATCTTAAGCTCTTAGATGATATATAGTTGATCATTATTGATTTATATTTAGACTACAATATTGTGGATGAAATAATGTACCTGTAAACAGTCCCACAGGTGGTAGAGTGACAGTACATGTGTTTTAATCTTTTACTCTTCCTACATATAATTCTGTGGTAAGATAAGTATTCAGAAGAGTTAGATATTTACAATGATATATACAGTTGTCATGATCAGATTTGGCTGCTGTGTAATACTGAATGTAAGCATCCAGATAGCGGTGACAGCTAAGGGGTTAGCGGTAGAAATACTCATAGCTTCTTTGTGTTTTGTAATTTGAATAAAATAATTTAGGAAAGAAATACACTCATATATTTATGAAGAGTTAGAGTATTATAGATATGTGTGCTTTATTTTAACAAGGGTATTCAATTACAAAATGATACAAACAGTCAAAATGACCACCTCTGTAGTTTTAGTGTTAACAGAAAGTAAACTGAAGCTAAAAGATGTGCGTTTATAGTTTCTAGTTTTGTGAATTTACACAAATGATTAATCCAGACGTCGGTGGTGTTGAGCGAGTGTTGGTAGTCAAATCTGGATCTGAAAGCAGAAGAAAATCCTCTTTTCCAGTCAGACTGATATTGTGTAAATGTTGCGATATTAGCATTAGCTTCATGTAGAATTGTCTGATTAGCATTAGGCTGGCAGAGGCCGTTTATTTCCGTGTGTTTCAGCTAATATGTTAATATTCTCCTTCCTCAGACTTTGATTAATCTTGATGATTTTGGCCGAGCTGCGTCTGCAAAGATTTGTCCATTATTTTAAACACAAGAATCATCCTCGATATATTAGTTATGATCAAATAATGTTCATCTTATCTTCGTAAAATGGAGTAATTATTCTGTGAATCCATCAGGGCAGGGTTTCTGCGAGACTTAAGCTGATTTATAGCAGATTTTGCACTATTGTTTATTCTTATCTGACATCTGAAATGACCAAAATGCTAAACAAGCGTGCGTTTCTTCACTTCTGTGACACAAATAATGAGTTATATCCAAAATGCTGAAGTTTTACTGAAGATTTAGCTTCATTATTGCTTCCAGTTTATAGACTAGCAGGACCAGTTACTTCCACATCTCCTCCAAAGCACTCTGCTGTGTTTTAATGGCATCTTTGACTGTTGTAGGAGTTTCAGTCTTTGTGTAAAGCTGATATTTTAGTTTGTATTAGTTCAGGTGTTGGTCCACTAAAGCATTTTAGTCTCATTTCAGTCACAATCATCAATTTTCTTCTAGTTTTAGGATTAGAAACAGGACAAAAACAGAAGCATTTTGTTTGCAGCACACAGTGGTATAAATCGATCTCAAACATGAAGCAACACATAATTCTAGTGTTCAACAATACAGTATCTGTTATCAGCTCTGTGACTCAGTAAAACTCAGTAAAACCGCTGTATCGTGGGAAAAAGACATTTGATACGAGCTGCAGGATTAAACCTGAGATTCTGGAATAATCCTCGTCATTTCTCGCTCGAGGCCAACATCACCTGAAGTCCACACTGTAGACAAAATACCCATCAATCAACAGCTTTTTCAGTGTTTAGTGTGTATTTGCGGTGGTGAACTGCATTATGGGATGTTGATCTCTGCTCTGTCCAATTCTGATGTTGAACGTTCAGCTCTACTCTTTAACACAGTGACTTTTACTGACATTTTAGTAAATAATATAATGAATAAGAGATAATATCTGGAGAAATGAGTGTGTATATTTACAGTAAATGTGCTGCAGTTTATGACAAGGTTACTGTTGTGTAATATACAACACCAACACACACATTACAGCACTGCAGACTATTACACATGTGCAGAAAACACAGTTTTACACACTGATCAAGGGTAAAAGTTGCTGGTAGAAAGATCAACATCCCATAACTCAATTCACAAGCAGAAATAAACAGGGAAAATAAAGTCATTAAATATGGAAATCTGCTCATATTTAGCTTTTATATATCTATATCAGCGTTATATTTTTATATTTCAGTAAAACATTACACTTTAAAATATATTCAAATAGAAAACTTTTAAGCAGGTTTTCTCTGTATTTTAGATCAAATGATTACCAGCTTAGTGCACAGACAAATCTTCAGTAACATCTTAAAATAATGGTCCATTAGTTCAGGGCTTCCCAAACATTTCAGCCCCTCGTGACCCCCAATATCCTCTGAGGTGGTTATACATATACAAAGCTTGCACACGACAGCACACACACACCAATAGGCCCGTCTATTCATCATTTAATTTTGATGAACGCCACTCGAACACCTTCCTCCATATTCAGTTGTGGCCTGTATTTATATTTTAATGTACATGAGTGCTGTAAAGGGGTCAGAAAGTTTACCCTGATGCCATAAAATCAGTCTGCTGTGTCTTTAATGTAACGTAATCACTGCAGGGGTCACAAAAAATACAAAGGCAGATGGCTTTTTACATGCATGTTGTTTTTTTAATGTAATTATTAACTACTATTTTCTCATTTGTAGGTTATAAATAAAATATAGTAGTTCTAATAGAAATGCTAACTAACCCAGCCGGGACTCGAACCAGCGACCTTCTTGGTGTATGGCCAAAGTGCTAACCACTGCTGCACTGTGCCTCCCCAATTAGTTTAATAAAGTGAATTTGATTTTTGGAAATCTCCAAGCAACCCCCCCCCCCCCTCGTTGTCCTGTGACCCCCTGGGGGGCCCAACCCCCCCTTTGGGGTAATGCATTTCCTACATCATTGTTAAGGTTAAGTTAAATACCATTAGTTGATGTTAACTCACAGTACATGTTAACAAGCACAACTATAGATTTTATTAATGCATTACTATATGTTGAACTATGATTAATAAATGCTTTACTAGGTCATTCACACTTAATGTTAGTAAATACATGAACTAATGGATCATTATTGTGTGTAAGTGTTTCCATCTCTCCTTTTAAAAGCTTTAATCAGTAGTAAATCTGGTGTAAATCAGTGGTATTTTAGTGAATGTGTTGTGTTCAGTATCGCCGCTCACCTCTGCTCAACAAGACTCATGATTTGAGCGGTGAGTGGTAATAATAGTCATTCTTGCCTTGACAAACAGCACTAATTAGTTGTGTTTTTGTGAGCAGTGCAGTAATGTGATGCGTTCCTCAGCGCTGATGGAGAATAATCAGCCGTGGTTTAATCAGAGTCTGGAGCCGGAGCGTCTGCACTTTAATACAGGTTTTACTGCTCACTGTTGAGTTTATAGAGTGTTTGTTTGTTCACACCGGCTCCGGTTGCTTACATTAACAGCAAATCCAGCAAAGCTGTCTTTACATGTTGCAATGTGATATCTTTGTTGAAATGAAGCCTGTGCCTTTTTCAGCACTGGCAAAACGTACAAAAAAGCAACTTAATTAATGTATTTCAGATTTGCAAAAATGCAAACAGCGCCCTCTAATGGATTTGCCATCTGAAACGTGCAATAAAATTCAATCTTAATATCATATTTCAGATATGCAAAAACAAAAATGGTGCCCTTCAGTGGGTTTGTCATCTGAAATGTACACAAAAGTACACTCAATAAAATATTTCAGATTTGCAATACTGAAAACAGTGCCCTCTAGTGGATTTGTCATCTGAAACGTACTAAAAAGTACTCTAGTTAATGTACTTTAGACTGGCTCCGGTTGCTTACATTAACAGCAAATCCACCAAAGCTGTTTTCACATGTTGCAATGTGATATCTCTGTTGAAATGAAGCCTGTGTAAGTGTAGTAGATTGACTTTTTTAACACTGACAAAATGTATCTTAATTAATGTACTTCAGACTTGCAAAAAATGCAAACAGCGCCCTCTAATGGATTCGCCATCTGAAACGTACAATGAAGTGCTCTAAATAATGTCTTTCAAATTCACAAAAATTTAACAGTGCCCTCTAGTGTATTTGAAATCTGAAACTTACAATAAAATTTACTCTTAATCTCAGATTTCAGATTTGCAATACGGTAAACAGCGGGTTCTAGTGGATTTGTCATCTGAAACGTACAAAAAAGTACTCTAATTAATGTACTTTAGACCGGCTACAGTTGCTTATATTAACACCAAATCCACCAAAGCTGTTTTCACATGTTGCAATGTTCTATCTCTGTTGAAATGAAGCCTGTATATGTGTAATATGCTGACTTTTTCCAACACAGGCAAAACGTAGAAGAAAATGTACGCTAAGTAACGTATTTCAGATTCACCAAAAATTAGACAGTGCCCTCTAGTGGATGTGTCATATGAAATGTACAATGAACTGCACTAACTAATGTATTTCAGATTCGCAATAGTGTAGCAGCGCCCTCTAGTGGGTTTCTCATATGAAACATACAAAAAAAGTGCACTAAATAATGTATTATAAATTTGTTTAAATTTAACAGCGCCCTCTAGTGGATTTGTCATCTGAAATATACAACACAATCTCACGGCAATTCGTAACTTTTTGATTAAGTGGCTAATTTGTACAATTTAGTACGATTTGCTCTTCCCCCAATGACGGTTGGGTTTAGGGGTGGGGTTAGGTGCCACGCCTCCTTTTTAAAATCGTACAATTTCGTACGACTGAACTCGTATGAATTCATACGAATTAGCCACTAAACTGACAAAACGTAAAATACTTACGTTTTCTCGTGAGATCAGGCTGAAATTATTTTAATTGATCTATTTCAGATTGGCAAAACTGCAAACAGTTCCCGCAATCCCGCTCTAGTTGCTTACATTAACACCAGATCCACCCAGATCAAAAGTGTTTATATTTTGCAATGTAGTAGCTTGAAATAAAGCCTGTATATTTGTAGTACACCAACTTTTAGGCAAAACATATAAAAACAAAAAGAACCCTGAGTAATGTATTTCAGATGTGCAAAAATGTAGCAGCGCCCTCTAGTGGATTTATCATGTGAATCAAACAAGGAATGTACTCTAAATAATATATCTCAGATTGACAATAATGCAAACAGCGCCCTCTAGTGGATTTATCATCTGAATCAAACAAGGAATGTACTCTAAATAATATATCTCAGATTGACAATAATGCAAACAGCGCCCTCTAGTGGATTTATCATCTGAAACGTACAAAAGAAGTTCTATAAGTAATGTATTTCTGATTCACAAAAACATTAACAGCGCCCTCTAGTGGATTTATCATCTGAAACGTACAAAAGAAGTTCTATAAGTAATGTATTTCTGATTCACAAAAACATTAACAGCGCCCTCTAGTGGATTTATCATCTGAAATGTACAAAAACATTATCTTAGTTAATGTATTTCAGGTTCGCAAAAACACAAATGGCGCCCTCCAGTGGATTTATCATCTAAAACATACAAAAAGTACTCTAAATAGTGTATTTCATATTCCTCAAAATTGAACAGTGCGCTTTGATTTGTCATTGTCGCAAAAAGTAGCAGCGCCCTCTAGTGGGTTTATCATGAGACAAAATAAATTAGCTATTAAAATGATTATGTTTAAAAATGTTATTAACACAACTTCTCTCTGTTAAATAATACTTTAGAAATACTTGAAAAAGACTCAGTTTAACAGGAGTGCTAATAGTTGTGTGGTCAGCCGTACAGTCTCAGATTGAGCACTATGGCCATTGCAGCAGTGATAATTCTGCTAGTTGCGGTGTTAAGAGCGAACAAGGCCAAGCTAAGCGACTCCACGCTGATATACGGCTTGCCTTTACAAACACGGCAGTAAAGATTGGAGCGTTTGAATGAATCACGCAGTCAAACGACGCTTCATTACTGGAGTCATTAGTCTGCTGGAGGAGCTGATAGCTCACGGACACACATCAGCCTTGAAGATCGGCAGGAGAAACTCAGAAAAATGCTGAAAACATCTCGAAACCTGCAGAATTAAAGTCATTCCTACACACAAAGACAATCACAGACCTCTATGCAAAACTCTGAAAGGTCAGAAATAAAGAATCATCATTTATTTCCTTATTCTAAACAAACAGAATGGCTATATGCCAATTCAGAGCTAGATTATGCTTTCACGAATACTCGTAAAGGCTTCTATATTTGACGCTGTCGCTGTTATACTGTTATTTGTAATCACAGGGGGCGATGTGGAGTTAATGTCATGATGAAAATGTGCTGAAAAGTTGTATGTAGAGTTGCTGAATGAATGTATGAATTTAATTAAGTTTAAAATTAATAGGTTTTACATACTTTTGGAGAGTTTTGACATATTATATATCCAAGCTAAATGTCAGCGCCCTTTAGTTGAATTATCATTAAAAACATACAAAAAACAGGCCATAAGTGGCGTATTTCACATTTGCAAAAACACATTAGCACCCTTTTGTGGATTTACCATCTCAAATGCACAAAAAACAGGCACTAAGTCACATATTTCAGATTTGCAAAAACTTATCAGCGCCCTCTAGTGGATTTACCATCAAAAACATACAGAAAACAGACCGAAGGTAACAGAACTCAGATTCGCAAAAATGTAGCAGCATCCTCTAGTGAATTTACCATCTGAAACGTACAAAAAACAGACCCTAAGTAACGTATTTCAGATTCACAAATACGTAGCAGCGCCCTCTAGTGGATTCACCACCTGAAATGTACAAAAAACGGACCTTAAGTTATGTATTGCAGATTCGCAAAAACGTAGCTGTACACTCTAGTCAATTCACCATCTGAAACATACAAAAAACTGACCTTAAGTAACGTATTTCAGATTCACAAATACATAGCAGCGCCCTCTAGTGGATTCACCACCTGAAATGTACAAAAAACAGACCTTAAGTAACGTATTTCAGATTCACAAATACGTAGCAGCGCCCTCTAGTGGATTCACCACCTGAAATGTACAAAAAACAGACCCTAAGTAACGTATTTCAGATTCACAAATACATAGCAGCGCCCTCTAGTGGATTCACCACCTGAAATGTATAAAAAAACAGACCTTAAGTAATCTATTGCAGATTCGCAAAAACGTAGTAGTGCACTCTAGTCAATACACCATCTGAAACGTACAAAATCTGACCATAACTAACGTATTTCAGATTCGCAAAAACATATCTGCGCTCTGTAGTGGATTTACCATCTGAAATGTACAAAAAACAGACCCTAAGTAACGTATTTTGAATTCGTATACATGTAGCAGCGCCCTCTAGTGGATTCATCATCAAAAACATACAAAAAACAGACCCTAAGTAACGTATTTCACATTTTCAAAAAAGTATTAGCGCCCTATAATGGATTTACCATCTGAAATGCACGAAAAACAGACCATAAGTGACGTATTTCAGATTCACAAATGCATAGCAGCGCCCTCTAGTGGATTCACCACCTGAAATGTACAAAAAATAGACCTTAAGTAATGTTTTGCAGATTCGCAAAAACGTAGCAGTTCACGCTAGTGGATTTACCATCAAAAACGTACGAAAAAACAGACCCTAAGTAACGTATTTCAATATTCGCAAAAACATAGCAGCGCCCTCTAGTGGATTCCATTGCATGGTCATCATAGCAAAGACAAAATAAATGAGTTATTAGATATTAATGATTAAAATGATTCTGGTTCAAAACATAAATCAATTAAAGAGTAATAATAGTTTAGTCTTGAGGCGTATATGTAGAATCGTCTGCATCGGTGTTGTTCAGCTGCTCAGCTGTTGATTGAACCGTCAGCAGGTTTACAGCCTTCAGTAAACAGCGCAGTAAATAAGAGTAAAGTGCGGTCCGTCGCCGCTGCTCTCCTTGGACTCAGAGGCAGGTTTTGTCAGATCGGCGTCTCCTCCATCCATCAGACTCCGTTATTGACCTCCGAGAGCCCAGAGATGATAATATCAGCAGCTGATGGACTCGGGGCCGCCATCATTCATCAGACGGGCCCCGGATCCACATTCACACTGTAAATCCAGCACTCCATTACAGAGAAATCCCTTTACTCTGCTTTTACTGTCACTGAAGAGCATCAGCGCTAATCCAGAGCAAGCTCCCTCTTTACTGTGTGAAGCTGGAAATAAATATAGTAAATACAACACAAACCAGGGTTCAAACGGGTGCTGGAAATATTTAATACTCCTGTTGACTTATGGGTTCGTCAAGGTCGCTGGTTCGAGTCCTGGCTGGGTCAGTTGGTGTTCCTGTGTGGAGTTTGCATGTTCTCCCCGTGTTGGTGTGGGTTTCCTCCGGGTGCTCCGGTTTCCCCCACAGTCCAAACACATGCTCTATAGGGGAATTGATCCACTAAACTGGCCGTAGTGTATGAGTGTGTGTGTGAATGAGTGTGTATGGGTGATGCTGGAAGGGGATCTGCTCCATTAAACATATGCTAGAATAGTTGGCGGTTCATTCCGCTGTGGCGTCCCCTGATAAATAAGGGATTAAGCTGAAGGAAAATGAATGAATGAATGATAACTCCTTTCTAATTACTGATTTATTTACTCTGCTGTGATGACAGATGTACTTTTCAGATGATAAATCCACTAGAGGGCGCTGCTGTTCATTCATTATTCAGATATTCTAATTAATATATTAAAATATTATAAATAAATAGATTTTTTATGTGTTTGTTAATTAAATTCCTTAATAATATATATATTTTTAAATGCTGGGTTGTCAAAACCCAATGTTGGATCAAATTTGGACAAACCCAAGTTTGGGTTAATTTTCCAGACTTAAAAAAATTCTGTTTTTAACCGAACAGTTGAGTGTGTCCATATTTTACCCAACATTTGGGTTAAAACATCACAGTATTTTTTATGTATGAATGAAATATAGTGTTATTGCTTATTAATAACTTACCAGTGTAATATAAATAAATGCTGAAGACATACCTATTGAAAAATTTTATAAATAAATGTACTTTTTATTAAAATGCTCAAGAATTATTATTATTATTTTAATATTGGGTTGTCGAAACCCAGTGTTGGGTCAATTAGGGACAAACCCAACCTTTGTGTCATTTAAATCTAATTAAAAATAACCCAGTGTTGGGTTTGAATTGATGGTTTAGGTGCAGCTAGTTGAATGAATTAATTAAAGTTTCCCTTTTTTATTTGTAGAGTTTTTGCTCTTGGATTCTTCAAACTATTTCTGGATATTTGCATATTTTCATAATTAAATTCTGCAGATAATCTTCAATTAAATGATAAAAACAGAACATTTCTAATTCACTGATATTATACATGGTTTCATTAAATGTTAATAATGTAAAAATCATATTTAATTGAGTGAATAAAGAGCGATGTTTTGTTTACTCATCAGAAATTCTGTTTTCTGTTTGTTTATTGACGCTCATCTGCTTTTCAAATGAAAGTATAAAATATTAATGCTGTAAGGTTTTAGAATATAATCAAACTAAACTTGAATTATTATTGTTTGGCAAGCAGAAGGAGCCGCAGCAGAAGTTTAATATTAATAAGTATTATTAAATATTGTAATTGTCAATATTATATACCTCCTTTTTCTTCTTCTTCTTCCTCTTCTTCTTATCATCAGTATTATTATTATTATTATCTATATTATTATTATTATTAGTAGTATTATTTATTATTATTATTATTATTATTATTATTATTATTATTATTATTATTATTATTATTATTATTAATATTATTATTGTTATTATTAATATTATTATTATTGTTATTATTATTATTATTGTTAATATTAATATTATTATTAATATTATTATTGTTAGTATTATTATTGTTAATATTATTATTATTTATTATTATTATTATTATTATTATTATTATTGTTATTATTATTATTATTATTATTATTATTATTATTATTATTATTATTATTGTTATTATTATTATTATTATTATTGTTATTATTATTGTTATTATTATTATTATTGTTATTATTATTGTTATTATTATTGTTATTATTATTATTATTATTATTATTATTATTATTATTATTATTATTATTGTTATTATTGTTATTATTATTATTATTATTATTATTATTATTATTATTATTGTTATTATTATTATTATTATTATTATTATTATTATTGTTATTATTGTTATTATTATTATTATTGTTATTATTGTTATTATTATTATTATTATTATTATTATTATTATTATTGTTATTATTATTGTTATTATTATTGTTATTATTATTATTATTATTATTATTATTATTATTATTATTATTGTTATTATTGTTATTATTATTATTATTGTTATTATTGTTATTATTATTATTATTGTTATTATTATTATTATTATTATTATTATTATTATTATTATTATTATTATTATTTAATATATATTTTATTACTTTGAGAAGTACATTCTATCATACAATAGTAGCATTACCATCACTCTTTGTTTACATGAATCCAGCATTATAATAATTTGTTGCTGAAGGCTCATCAAGCGTCTGTTCAGACTGAAATATTATATTATTTTCCTGAATATTCATCAGTCTGAGACTCTAAGCTCTTACAAACAACAGGTGTGTGTGTGTGTGTGTGTGTGTGTGTGTGTGTGTGTGTGTGTGTGTGTGTGTGTGTGTGTGTGTGTATCTGTGTGTTTTTGTCCATGTGTGTGTTTGTCCATGTGTGTGTGTGTGTGTGTGTGTGTGTGCGCATGCATGTCTGTGTTTTCCGTGTGTGTGTGTGTGTGTGTACTGGTGTGTTTGGTCAGTATTTGGTCAGTCCGGCAGTTGTATCTGCATATGTGTGTGATCTGGCAGCAACTCAGCGTACTCTCCACAGACGGTGTGTGTGTGTGTGTGTGTGTGTGTGTGTGTGTGTGTGTGTGTGTGTTCGTGTCCCGCAGCGCTGCACAGATTGTTTCTAGACGAGTTTTAGCAGAACACCTTCACTGTGCAGGAGCCTGAGGGCCAGAGATACAGCTGCAGACCTCAAGAGTGTGTGACGCACACACACACACAGATAGAGAGACACACACACGGAAAACACAGACATGCATGCACACACACGGACAAACACACACATGGACAAACACACAAAGATACTCAGACACTAACACTTGCGCGTACACACACACTCACACACACATACATACACAAACAGATAGAGAAAGACACACACTCACACACATATTCTCCCTTTGTCTTGCTCACACACAGACACACGCTAACACACATAACAATGTCAACGCACACACACACATGCAAACTCTTTCTGTCTCTCTCTTTCTCTCTCTCTCTCACACACACACACATAGCAGTGTTCTCCTCAGGTGTGTGTGTGTGTGTGTGTGTGTGTTGACAGTGTAATGTGGGTCAGTGTTGTTGTCAGCCATCAGAACATATAACAGCCTCGTTCAATAAAGCCACAAATTAACTCTGCTGCGCCCAACAGGCCAGCGGCGGTACTGACACACACACACACACGCACACACACACACACACACATACACACACACAGCCTTAAAAACTGCAGCTGCTG
>NC_079441.1:74006608-74021608 GCF_903798145.1 Danio aesculapii | reverse complement strand
CTATGGTGCCTTCCATGCAGCAGCCAAGAAAAAGGCCTATAGTGAGACGCCGTCCAGCGGTACATGCTTGATAAACTGTCCAATGTGCACTGCTCTCTGGGCTGACTGCTGGAACTCAGACGCTGCAGCGCATGACAGTGTGTGTGTGTGTGTGTATATACAGATGTTACTACTTCAATGTGTTCCTTATGGCGCCATTCATACCGCGGCGACAGCGGTACTTGGTGCGCCAGCAGCTTTTGACCGCTGGGTGGCAGTTTAACCACAGATATTCAGCTTTGCCTTTCCACAACACTAAACAGACTTTTCTGTGCGTACCTTATGTGATCAGATGTGTTCAATTAAAATATAATTTTGATTTAGTTTTCTTAGTAATAAACATGATCTTACCAGGGCTTAAAGTATTCCGGCACCATGCCGGATCTCCGGCGTGCGGCCGTGAGAGAAAAAAAAATAGAGCTTGCACATGCGGTTTAGTTGGGGATGCTCAAAATAACCGATCAAGCAATAACCGAAAGGGCACGTTTGTAACCGATGAATGGTATCAGTTAAACGATTAAAATATGCTTTATACATTTTTAAAGTTTGGCTGCAGACGGGGCATCTGTTAAATTGTTTACTGACTGCAGCCAGTGTTTTACGCTCTGCTTATGCTCGCTCAGCGCCGATCTGGAAACATTTTGGATTCGTGGCGATCGAGAAAGGCGAATCAATAATTAGGATGAAGCTATTTGTTGGGCTTGCTTAGAAAAATAAGTGTTAAATGGACAAACACGTCGAACCTCCAGAGCTGCGGTCATGTCACCCAGCCCATGGAATGCGGAGCCAGCTCCGGTGTCATCTACTGAACGCAAATGCCCAGCTAGTCCAGCCAGGTATGGCAGAGAGGCCTTTTCAAAAATGGCCAAATACAAAAGAGAAACTGATAAATAGTAGACGTTGATGAGAAATACATGCAATAAACTTATATTGCGCCGACAAGAACAAGCTCTAAAAGGTAAAGTCTAAAGCCAGAGGAGTTATTGATATTAATGTTAGTTCCCAGCAAGCAATAGCCGTCATTTCACCGGCTAGGTGAAGTATAGACCAGATCTAGCCCGGCTACGTGTAACCCAATTTTAGCCCGAAAAACCTTAAATTTGGTTGCATGTTGTTTTTGCTAAATAAAGCTTATATAGGTATGACACTCCATCATGTAAGAAAAGTCAATAACGTTTATGAGGTTCCTGCAAGTAATAGACGTAGTTTCAGTTTCTCGGTGAAGTATAGACCCAATCTAGTCCGGCTATGTGTAACCCATCTCTAGCCCACAAAAACTTAAATTTGATTACCTGTCTTTTTTTGGCAAAATACCTTGTGATATGTATGATATTCCTTCAAGTAAGGAAAGTCAATCGCATATAAGGTGTTTGGTTTTTTTTAAATATATGCTATTTTCATAGTCTCAGCGTAGCCTTGAATTAGCTCGTCATCCGGCCGGCTATTTATAGCCCACTGATAGCCTAAACTGATTCACTGTATTTGGCCGTGCAGCGCGTGCATCACGCACGCATTATCAGTAAGTGTTAAGGTGTAATTTCGTGACATGTTCTATTTGTAGCCATAATTTAGCTTTGAATTAGATGGGCTTTACCCACCTCGCAAAATTGATATAAAAAATTAATTGCAGCCTTATTGCCTTTTTATTTTTAATTAAAAATGAATATGGTATAATATATCTTATTTATAATATATTACATATATCTTACGGTAAAACAAGCCAGATCTAATCAGTTAAGAAAAATCAATGCAGTTACGTACTCCACACGATAGATGGCGGTATTGCACATTTGTCGAGTCGGCTCGGCTGAAATGGACCAACAAATCAAGAGGAAGAAACTGTTGTGGTTTGAAATTTGTAGCGCGTTGGATTGCGAGTGCGAGTGACCTGCAAGGTAAGTGTAATCTGCTTTAATATCATGTTGTTTGGCAAAGTTTTTTATTAGATGTGCGAGTTTTAATATAGTATTACGCTAATATCAATGGACAGGCACCATTTATTCCAAAAATCTTAGACAAACAAAAACGGTGTGAGGGAGTGTTACAACATTTTACAGATGCAAAATGAAACACTTATTAAGCAAAGTTCGGTGATTAAGAGTATTTATTGTGTACATTGCGAGTCGTCTTAATTAAATTGCCTCATGAAGTCAAATAAAAAAGTCAGTCATGAGATGAAACTTCTGTAGTTCTGGCTTTTAAATCATATTTGCTTGTGATTTCATAACAAGAGACTTAAACACAAGCACCAAGTTAATTCTGTTTTTAGAAAATCTATTCAAGTTAATTTCTGATTTTTTATTGATTTATATTTTATAAATAAACTTTACTATGTTATGGAAAATGTCATTTTTTTAGTAATATGAGTAACTGTATTTTGACTTGTCACAGTAAAATCTAGTATAAAGTAAGCTGATAGTTATTATTATAATGCTTCTCTAATATTTGTAATTATTTGTTTTTCCTCCACAGATATTTGAGTGTGTCCATGTAAAATGAGAAGTCTAGCAGGTACGAGTTGCTTATACACTTTAGACTAAAACATTAACACTATGACCACATATGCTGGTATCTCTGTCCATATGCAGATTGCCCATGTGCATTCACAAGCTGGATGAAGCTTTCGAGTCACATCAAACACACAGAATGAATATTTAACAATATTTATGCATTATCCATATAACTGCTGTTGACATAAAGAAACATTGAATATAACACATTGATACTAAAATAGTTAAAATAAGTTAATTGAATTGAAATGTGTAAATAAGTAATCAGCTTTAAGCTGTGGCTAATTATTTTTTATGTTAATGTTTTTTTTCTTCTAGTTTTAATACGTTACCATCAAGCGTGATTGTGTCCTGAGGACCTACCTCATTTGAAGAGTCTGCATCTACCTCAATGAAGACTTGTAAAAGAATATGTGGTAAGTGTATCAACCCATCTTCCTTTCATAAATGTATTTGTAAAAGTTTGCAACACGTCTCAGTATTTTCTCTCCTTTTTCTGCAGGACTGAAAGTGGCTGAATCTCAATGCACACACAACAGTGGAGATCTTTATCGTTTGGGCTGAGGATGCTGGTCCTGGGGACAGACCTACAGATGTTGGTGTAGAAGTTTTGCAGAACCTGCTGAGTGTCACATAGATTGGATGGACTTTTTGGGTTCATGTACACTTAAAGGGTTTGTTTTAACCAGAAATGAAAATGTTTAATTATTCATGTCATACCAAACATTGATTTGTCTTCGAAGTACAAATTAAGATACTTCAGGTGAAATCTGAGAGCTCTCATTCTCTATAGACAGCAATGGGCCCAACTTGTTTAAAGTCCAGATAAAAACCTAAAACATCCTCAAAACAGACCACATGCTTTCAGTTGTTCAATCAGAATATTTTTAAGCTACAAGAATAATTTTGAGTGCATATAAAGCAAAAATAACAGCCTTTGAGTTTCTTTATTCTGTTGAACAAGATATTTTGAAGAAAGCTGAATACCTGTAACCATTGGTGTATAACCTGTACTTCCATGGTATGTTTTTTACAGGTTTTCAGCTTTCTTTAAAATATCTTCTGTGTAAACAAGAAAAAAAATAGTTTTTATCTTATTTGTTTTGTCATAACTTTGACATTTTTATATATATTTATTTTGTATTGTTTAATGTTGTTAATGTTGCTTTCATTAATAAAAGCTTTGATTAATTAGTTTGAATGGATTGCATTTTTGAGAACATGTTGATCAAAAATGTTTATATGTATATGTGTATTTTTGTTGTTTATTAAATGTACAAACATAATCATTCGTTAGCTGAAATTTTGATGACTTGTTTATGTTTGGGCTGTACTTGGACATCTATTAGATTTTCACTGACAGCCCAAATTTAGCCGTGGTTTAGCCTAGACCAAATTTCACCGTCTAATAGACGTATATATGTAGCCGTCTAAACTTGGGCTATGCTTAGACGTCTATTAGATTTTCACTGACAGCCCAAATTTAGCCGTGATTTAGCCTAGACCAAATTTCACCGTCTAATAGACGTATATATGTAGCCGTCTAAACTTGGGCTATGCTTAGACGTCTATTAGATTTTCACTGACAGCCCAAATTTAGCCGTGATTTAGCCTAGACGTCTAGGCTATGTTTAGACGTCTAATAGACGTCTATTAGACCAAAAAATGCTTGCTGGGTTGTTAATATGATCGTAAACACTGCATTGTATAATTAACGCCGTCATTGTGTCGTGTCTGCGATTTTATTTTCTCGTTGAAGAACAGAAAATTCATGTTATCGCCGTCTTCCCAGCCAGGTTTTTCAACATCTGACTTATGTTGTTACAAGCCTATAGGCTAATATTTTTGTTCTTCGTTACTATTTATATTATTATTGATTAGTATTTGTGAAGTTTCTAAAATGTAACGTTTACTGTTTCAAGCAGTTAAAGTTATTTCTATTTAACTAGCCTACATTATTATAGGCTGTATTGTGTTGTTTTATCAACGAAAGTTAAACAACAAACATGTTCGTTTGTACGGATATTTAGCATAATACTTTGGTCTTTTTTGATTTCTTATTTTTTACATGAAATGTAAATTAAATTAGGTAGGCTACTTGGGTACAGGGGCGTAATTTGTTGGTAGTATACCGAGGAATGCTTAGATAGTGAATATTGTCATCATTATTTAAAAAAATTATAAATAAATAAATAAATAAAACACCTTACGGAAAGGATGAAATAAAGGATAAGCATGCTCTTAATCATTCTTCATAATCTGATTCGTAGCTATACATGCAATAAACTTATATTGCGCCGACAAGAACAAGCTCTAAAAGGTAAAGTCTAAAGCCAGAGGAGTTATTGATATTAATGTTAGTTGTTAATATGATCGTAAACACTGCGTTGTATAATTAACGCCGTCATTGTGTCGTGTCTGCGATTTTTTTTTTCTCGTTGAAGAACAGAAAATTCATGTTATCGCCGTCTTCCCAGCCAGGTTTTCATGCACAGTTTCCGTTTTTGTTTCTTCTCAAACAATAAAGTTTCGCTATAGCAGGCCCGGCGGCAGGATATCATAAATGAGGGCGCAAGGGCGATATTTTTATATGACGTGCTAAAATTGAAAAATGAAATTTACATGAAGAGCTTTATTAGTGAAAAGCTGCGGAGCGCAACGAAATGGGCTATAAGCTATATTTGCTCTTATGTGCTGAAATACTTAACACTTTTCTTAAGACCACAGAATAATATGCAACATCTAAATGTCATATAGCCAATAAGGAAAAATTAACATGTTTCAGGTCTCTCCAGTGCATTTGGACTGAATATTTGACTGTGTCTTACTGGATGTCTCCAGTAACTCTATAAACATAGAGGCACAAGCAGACTGTAGAATTCATTCATTAATTCTTTCTTTTATTTATTTATTGTCAACCAAATATATATATAAATTAGTGTGTGTGTGTGTGTGTGTGTGTGTGTGTGTGTGTGTGTGTGTGTGTGTGTGATCAGACTGAAGAAGTTGTGCATTGGGTGGGTGGCATCTGCTGTTATGCAGAGGGCTCTACGGGTAAGACGTGTGCTGTAAATGTCCTGAAGGGAGGGGAGAGAGACACCAACGATCTTCTCAGCTGTTCTCACTATGCATTGAAGTGTTTTCCTGCAGAAAATCCAAGGTTCCATACCACACAGTGATGCAGCTGGTCAGGATGCTCTCAATAGTGCCTCTGTAGAAGGTGTACATGATTGGGGCTGGTGCTCTTGCTCTTTTGAGTGGCAGCCTGTTTGAACATATCCCAGTCTGTGGTATTGAAGCAGTCTTGTAAAGCCTCTGAAGAACCTTCTGGCCACACTTGTATCTCCTTGCAAACCGGTTTGGTGACTTTAACTATCGGTCTGTAAGCAGGCATTAGCATGACAGTTAAGTGGTCCACCAAGGTGGGGGGGGGGAAGGCTTTGTAAGCTCCTCTCTGTGTGGTGTAAACACAAAAGCGCAACAGTCCTTTACAGTCCTATGTGATGAACGAAGTAGACGGATGTAGTCCAGTTTGTTGTCTAGCGAGCGTACGTTCGCTAGAATGATGGAGGGGATTGCGGGTTTGTGGGGGTTAGCCGCTAGCCTTGTTCGGATACCCCCGCGCTTACCCCTCTTCTGCTTCCTCTCGCGCCGCTTGAAGCGCCTCCATTGTGGGCAAGGTGGTGAGGTGGGGGTCGGAGGATGGGTACGCATCCGGAGCAAGCCGAAATCTTGCAGCTCATCAGTGTCCGCGGAGTTTAACTTGTGAAGTTTGTTTCTACCGATGTCGAGCAGAAATGTTCGACTATATGCGCGCTTAAGGACAGATAAACGTGACGTTGACGCACAATAACACGGCGACGTACAAGACGAGGAACACAAAAACACATTAATAACATATTAATAAATAATACCAAGTTTTAACACATCTGCTACATTCCAGTGGAGCCTCCGTTGCGCTCTACCACAGCTGGCAAAACTTTCTGAAGGTGGTTTAAGCACCAAATAAGTGTTTTAAATTATGTTAGTCTCCTTATTTCTTTCCGTTTTATTTTAAATATTATAAATGTTTAAAGTTTTAGGTAAAGACGTTAAAATATGCCCACACATGCAAGCTAAACTAGATCATATCTGAGTCATCATGCTTTATTACCCAACCAAAATCAGCAAGGAAAAAATAAATGTTTTAAATTAAATTATATTTAAATGTTAAATTAAATTAAAAAATGAATTTAAAATTTAAATGCCATTTAAAAATAGTTGCTAAAATTAATGTGTTACTTACTTACATTTTTAGGCATTAGCCAAACAGAAAGCCTGTCTACGGTAAATCCACACGCACTAAATAGCCTACCTTTTTCTTTTATAACACTGTAAACATAACTTCGCAGGTCGATCATCTTCAAACGCAAAAGGCATTTTTAAGTGTCCTAACTTGACTGCTGCTGTAGTATGGGATGTTTTTTTTACATAACTTTAAACGTGTGCTTTAGCTATGTCAAAATGAAAGCAAATTTTTTAAGGGCTCTGCGTTTTGTCAATTGTATAGCTTTAATAATAATAATAATAATAATAATGGATATAACAAATTATAATATTATAGTATAGACATTTTTACTAGGCTACTTTAATATTAATCCCTAACTGAAAAAACGAATGTGAAAATGACTGGCAGCTGTGCTAAAATTAATATAATGGCAAATTTCTTCTGCGTTTTTTCCCTTTATAGCTCAATAGTTTTATTCAAAGAATATAGTTCTCTCTTCAACTTTCAGGTTTGAGGTGGGGGAAGAAATGGCAGAGGCAATTCAAATGTACCATCTCTAAATTAAAAAAGGCCACTTACGCGGCATCTGTGTGTAAAGATTATTACCTTATATTTATTTTATTATTATTATTTATTTATTCATTCATTCATTCGTCATTCATTTTCTTTTTGGCTTAGTCCCTTTATTAGTCTGTAATTGCCACAGCGGAATGAACCGTCAACTTATCCAGCATATGTTTTACGCAGAGGATGCCAGGAGGGCCAGCTGGGGCTTCGGGACGGAGTGAAAGGAGAGGCAGGACTTTGCCCCGAGTCTGGGAAAGATGGCTTGCCGTCATTACACTAGTTTTCCGATGGCACACGATGGCACACGAGTTACATGCGCCACACACATGAACAAATAAATTAATAAATAAGGGAAAGAAAACATCTAGCCTTACAGGCTGAGTTCTTTTTGATTATAATCGCCGTTAAGTTTCCGTTTTAAATGTAAGGCTGTTGCAAAAAATAATAAAATTGCTTAAAATAATACAATTTTAATTTATAAGTGACTTTGCTGCGTCCCCCTTGATGTTTCAATAACGCATAATAATCTATACACCATATTAAAGACACTTAAATAGACATGATTTCGGCCTCACTGATGCCCATTAACTCCTGACAGACAAGCTTTTGGTTATGAGAAGGGGGAAGGGGTCTCCACTATTAAGTGTTTTTCACAAACATGAATACACAAAATCCAAAACTCCTCTAGGACGGATGGCGTAACAAAACCTATGCGTTTAAAAACGAAACCGCATTAAATATGGGGCCTTATGAAAATGAACGTTTCTATCTTTTGAACGGTGACGGCATAATATCATGGAATTACTTTCAATAGCAAAATAAAAAACATCTCAAGGAAGAACGGACAAAAGAAAGTTTCACTTCTATCACTCTTTAAAAGTTTTGGTTTGGGTCATTGTAAATGCTCAGTCTCGTTATGAGCTGATCTTCATTTCTCTGTGTTGGTGGAATAAAGCAGGCGAGTCAGCCGCACCAATTTATGAGCAGACAGAGCAGGATTCTCATGATGACCACCGGCGCAATTCCGCTCTTTGTTATGAGCCGTAGTTTCAGTGTAAACTTAGTAAAGGTGAGTTTCTTTGGCGATGATGTGTACAGTGTTAGATTTTATATTTAGCGGACATTTGCGCTGAACACGCGGTGAATGTAACGCATCAAGATTCGGGCACCTTCTCCGAAAACACTCGATTGATCTCAGCTGGCGGATCAACATTTACCTCATGTTATGATCGCTGTCATCTGCGCCATTATTATTATTATAACTTTAGGGGAGGTTTGCAAACCTGTGCACTTTTCACTCTTCAGTCGTTTGTATTTCCTGCAGTAACAAAAGCTCCCTGTTCATTATATTCAGACACACAAATGCTCCCAAATATATTATAAGGGGGCATAGATTAAATTTCGGGCGCTCATGCGACCAAAATGGTTGCAATTTCGAGCCCTGTAGTATAAGGACATGTATTCAGACCACAACTGAACGTTTGAAGAAAATTGAATGCCTTATTATTTAGAATTAGCTATTATTGATGTAAATGCAGCCGTTCAAGCCGCGCAAAATTGATTTATTACGGTATTGACGGTATTAGAAAATCCATGTCGTGGCGCAATGTCACACCGGTGATGACTATGACACCGGTGTACCGCCCACCCCTACTACCTGTTATTTAAAATATCTATATTACGCTCCAAGCATTCGCCAAAAAGAAAATATTTCTAAGTAAAAACACAAAACATAGCTGAATAGAGTGTTGCCTGCTTTAGAGGATGGGTTAGTAATTATATTATAACTGGTTATGTTCAGGTCAATGAAATAATACCTTTAATAAATAAAATATGTTCGTAAGAACGTGGTGGGCCAGTGATTCCGTCGCTGTCATCAGTGGTTTAATGAGCTCAGGAGAATTCTGCTTTGCATTTTTCTATGCATTACTAACATCACTAAACCAGACATTTGTTTTATAAGTTAACCAAATATTCGCAGAGATTCAGCAGTTTTTTTTTCTGACGCGTTTGCCAGTCATGCCAGTCAGTGAAAAAAAAGTAACCGTGGCCCTGTTTGCAGGTATTAATATTCGTTTTTTTCGTCAATCTGATGCAATTTTTATTATTTATACAGGACGTTAAAATGCAATTAAAAGTTTCAAATCAATTAAACTCAATTTATAAAAAGGCTAGCCTATTTTATGCATTAAATATAACTAATTTCCTTTATTTCTGATTAGACCATGCATTTTAGACTATTTTACAATTGTAATATGTGCATATGCTTTTTTTTTAAATAACATTCGTTTAACAAATATTTTAGCACATCGAAAGTAATTAAGTGACCTGTTTTTTTTTTTTTATTAAAACCTTTATGCAAAAGGATCAGAGGATAAATTATCGTAGGATAAACGTATATGGAACAAAATCAATGCCAAAAGTATTGAATTAAAAAGCTTGTTGAATAGCACAAACTGAAAAAAATAATACACCGTATTAACAAGTTCTTGCATTTTAATGACTTGAATTGCAGGGTTTGTATTTTTAGGTCCTGAAATTTAACATAGCTGTTTATTTATGCTGTGAATAGTTCAACTAAAAATATTTCAAACATGTTTTCGTACTTATAAATTCAATAATTCATTTTCAATTTCCAGGATTCACTTACAAATATTCAATACCCTTTAAAAATACGATGTATAATATTCAAAAGGTAATTTTCAGCTCATTTTATTTCAGTTCAAATATTCGCTTCCATAAATTCAGTGGCTCAAATTCGACTGTTAAAATTCAACATTACATCCGGGAACTGCAGGAAAAGCAATAGACTGCAGATTGAAGATCGCCAGCTGCTTTTCCACCAGCAGGTGGAGATGGAATAATTTAAGATTTTTTACCCAGTAAATAGACGAGAAAAAAGCTAATAAAGGCACAAAAGTAGCATTTAATATTAATATCAGCGTCTTGGACATTATAAGTAATAAAATGAGTATGAGTAAAATAAGTAAATGATCTTTTGGTCATTTATATTTGCCCTTATGTAATAGAAGCCAGTTGGTGATCGCGTAAACCTCACTCCTCGGATTCAGCGACAGATGTTGTTCTGCAATATTTAGCCGGTAGCCAACCATCACAGTACTGTAAAAATATTAACTATTGTTACACAGTTTCATAAAAAAAATGCTGCTTTATTAATGTGCATATCGCACTTCCGGCTGGCAACATATCTGATCTAGACTTTACTATCTTTAATCTCCTCACAGCATTTGTCTCCCATACCGGTATCGCCAGCTCGCGCCCTGCTCAGACCAGTGGCGTTACATGCACATTAGAGATGCGCGGATGGGCTTTTATTTCATCCGCAACCGCATCACAAAACTCATCATCCGTCCGCCATCCATCCGCACCAATAATTCTGACCAATTTTTAAAACCGCACCCGCCCGCCATCTGCTGATTGGGCTCTTTAGTTGAATGGCTTATTCATTTTTATTATTAAATGAATGTTTCTTTATTGATTATTAGAGAATAGAGAATGACTTTAATGTAGGCATGTAGTTAATCCAAACGTGCAAGCCAAATCCAGTATTAATTGACGACGCTTTGAAGTGACGCTAAACGATACGAGGACGTGTCTTTGGTCCTCGAGTCTTTTCCTTGCGTCCTTCCCTCGCATCCCGGAGGGGTGGAGCTAAGACACGAGGAAAGAAAGCAAGGAAAGGAAACGAGGATGCACAAATAAGAAATGAGAAGCACCCTATAAAGCTCTCAGAATATCCAACACGAATATCAGCAGTGAACTCCGTCTCCGATCGGCGCACAGGGACAAAAATAAATAGTCTAAATTAAACGCACTGTACTGTACATTTTTTTTATAGTAGCCTAATAGAAAACGCATTTTGACACATCATTTCAACATGCTGCTATTAAGCCTACTACTAAATGCCTATTTCACTTTATTTTTTAGCAAATAGATAGAATAATAAGTCATTTACATTATAGCCTAATAATGTTCACATTTGTAGTTGTCCATAGCAACCCCAAAAACTTATCTGCTTGTCTTGCACATCTAATTAATGGGCACAGTTTTTCGACTATTTTTTTATTTATTTTTTATTTATTTTTTTTTGCTGTGGAAGTTATTGAGCTTGTAGAAATCGGAAACAACACCAATTCTGCGACACAGATGAACCTCTATTGATATCTCTATCAGACAATGCCTATTTTATATGCCAAAAAACAACAGGCAGTAAAAAAATATTAAAATAAATATCTTAATGTAGGCATAGGCTATAGTCGCATGCTTTGGCAAACATTTGAAAAAAAAAAATAAAATAAAAACGTCATATCGTAGTTAAGCCTTATAGGCTCAGTCACCCCCACAATTAGAAATTCAATTAACAAATATATATATATATATATATATATATATATATATATATATATATATATATATATATATATATATATATATATATATATATATATATATATATATATATATATACCATGCCTCTTTGAGCGAACATGAAGTCTGACCAGGCTAAATTGCCTGTATGACAAGTCTATGCCCCAATAACCCATGAACTTACGATCATCCCCACAAACTTGAAGCATAATGAAATACTACGCTTGCGACAAAGAAATTCTGGCAAAATAACCTTAAGCCTCAGAACGTAAAAGCGAGGCCAAATAACTAATACACAACATGTCTAGAATAGAACTGTCTAAACCAATATGAACGTAAAATTATCAGCTGACCGAACTCAAAAGTGTATATTAAACATGGGCTATGTGTAGTCTAGATAACATAGGCTAATTGGTTTAATATGCCTGACCTTAGGTCTAGTTTGAATTATCTTGGCACTATGCAGGAATAAAATAGCATCTACAGGATTCAGACGAGAGCGCCTGGCCTCTATAACGCGCCCTGCTGCACTGAAGGAGCGCTCGCTCACAGCACTTGTTGCTCATAGACTCGACTAGACATATTACTACCTGATGAAAATGTGACTATTTCAAAGTGTGCTCGATTTTTTGGATGTAGGTATGGTCAGATCATATTTAACAATTTATACATTTTTTTTTTATTTGATTGGTACAACCGCCCGCCACCCGCCCGAATTTAATTAAAATATTATTTTTCGTCACGTCATCCGCCCGATCCGCGGTTTATCCGCGAAGTCCGCGGCTGAAACCGCCAACCGCGCATCTCTAATGCACATAAACCGTCTTTTGATGAATATGATGTTACATTCTCTATCTTTATTAACTCATTCTTCCATAGATGTAAAGTATAATATTGACTGGCTGCTAAAGAATATAAACGTAAGAGAAAGGAAATAAAATAATCATACAAAATTCAAAACCAGAGATTTTATGAGAATGTCACACAAAACAGTTTACTTGCAACTGTTGGACAGATAGTGTTAGATAAAGACAGTGTTCAGGTACGATTTAAGGTTGGGTATGGATGGGACGTGTAATTTAAAATAATTTAACTTAGCGAGCAAATGCATTAAAGGAGCGTCTTCAGTTATTAATACAGAACCGTCTAATATATGGCATAAGCATTAAGGGGTTAAGTGTTTGTGCTGTTTAAACGCAGCTTTTTTTCAGGATTGGGGTAGGCTATAGTTTTAATTATTTAAATTATTATTGTTGTTGTTATTATTTTATTATTATTATTGTTATTATTCTTATTATTTTATAACATTTATTTAGGCGACTG
Organism: Danio aesculapii; assembly: GCF_903798145.1. Classification (NCBI taxonomy): domain Eukaryota; kingdom Metazoa; phylum Chordata; class Actinopteri; order Cypriniformes; family Danionidae; genus Danio; species Danio aesculapii. The sequence goes on along the minus strand of NC_079441.1, from coordinate 74,008,513 downwards.
CGCTTGAATAAGTCATCCGTGGTTCTAAATTAGTATTTCTTTTTAACACTCTGCCTGCCTTTCATTTTTCTAATTTTTGGGGTTCTGCCATGGTGCCTTTAGTTTGTCCAGATTAATTGTTTTTATTGTTATGTAGTAGCCTAGGCTTACTGCACGCCTTTATTTTTATATTATGAACGAAAAAAAATATATATATTTTTTTTACTTTATTATTTAAAATGATTGGCCAGCTCTAAAATATAGACTAAGCCGAAGGAGAATGAATGAATTGATGAATGAATGAAATATTTGACGTTTTTTTGCGGCTTGTACGCGGCAAACGCAAACGAGTGGCCACGAGCTCTGGTGGCCGGTCGGTCAGAGCCAGCACCGCACGTCAAATACTGGTTGAGAGATGCTGGATGGCTGCCAATATTTGATGGGAACACCTCTGAAGTTTCAGATGATATCTGGGCCTGTGCATAGTTATGAATGTGAAAAGTGAAAGTCGTGACATTTGGCCAAGCATGATAACACAAGAGTGTTTCCATTATAACACAAGAGTGCACCCCCCCCCCCCCCCACACACACACACACTTAGCAAGAATCACGCGACCGTCACCACCCCCACTTAGCTAATTTCCGCGACCGTCACATCCCTACCATGTAGCGTAAATGAGCACCTGCCCATTTAAGAGTCTGTGAATGGCACTGCAGAACAACATCTGTCGCTGAATCTGAGGAGTGAGGTTTACGCGATCACCAACTGGCTTCTGTTACATAAGGGCAAATATAAATGACCAAAAGATCATTTACTTATTTTACTCATACTCATTTTATTACTTATAATGTCCAAGACACTGATATTAATATTAAATGCTACTTTTGTGCCTTTATTAGCTTTTTTCTCGTCTATTTACTGGGTAAAAAAATCTTAAATTATTCCATCTCCACCTGCTGGTGGAAAAGCAGCTGGCGATCTTCAATCTGCAATCTATTGCTTTTCCTGCAGTTCCCGGATGTAATGTTGAATTTTAACAGTCGAATTTGAGCCACTGAATTTATGGAAGCGAATATTTGAACTGAAATAAAATGAGCTGAAAATTACCTTTTGAATATTATACATCGTATTTTTAAAGGGTATTGAATATTTTGTAAGTGAATCCTGGAAATTGAAAATGAATTATTGAATTTATAAGTACGAAAACATGTTTGAAATATTTTTAGTTGAACTATTCACAGCTTAAATAAACAGCTATATTAAATTTCAGGACCTAAAAATACAAACCCTGCAATTTAAGTCATTAAAATGCAAGAACTTGTTAATACGGTGTATTATTTTTTTTTCAGTTTGTGCTATTCAACAAGCTTTTTAATTCAATACTTTTGGCATTGATTTTGTTCCATAAACGTATCTTATGGAAAAACACCAATTGACGGGCTCTGCTTTCGGTTTTAAAAGAATCAAGCAGCTTTAAAAAATATAATTTGCTGAAGAGAAATGACAGGGAAAAAAAAGAAAGAAAAAGATAAAATATATAGGGACTGTTAAAAGAACATTTTTCTTTAATATATTCTTTCGACTCCGAAACATCAGCTAAGAAAGATTATGATGAATGACGGAGTTTCTCTATTGCCTGCTTCAGCAGTTGTCCCGGTCCCGCTGGTTATGAACGAGGAGGCGGAGAGAATGCGCTGTTTAGTTTCGGCTTGATATATTTAAATAAAAACTAACACCGAACTGCTTTTAACGCTCAAAAAGTTAAACTAAAATGCACAATTCTTGTTGGTTGCACCCGCGGGATGCACAATGAACCAAACGCGGCATTATTTTAATTCTATATTCGTGAAGAATGAGCCATGAGATTGAGATTTTTGAAGGTGCTCTCTAGCGGCGAAGTTCCTGGCAGAGTAGCGAGTGAAAAA
>NC_079441.1:73996608-74001608 GCF_903798145.1 Danio aesculapii | reverse complement strand
GGTTACACGACTATATTTATTCATATGTTGTCATGATTTTATAGTTGTTATGGTTACACAACAACTATAGTGTTTGATCTGTTGCAGTGATTCTATGGTTACTATGGTTACACGACTACTAGTAATTGATCTGTTGTGATGATTTTATAGTTGCTGTGGTTACATGACAACTATAGTAATTGATCTGTCTGCGGAGATTCTATAGTTGCTATAGTAACACGACTATAGTAATTAATGTGTTGTAGGCATTATACAGTTGCTATGGTAACACAATGACTATTGTAATTGATCTGTTGTGATGTTTTTATAATTGCTATAGTAACATAACCAATATAGTGTTTGATCTGCTGTGACGATTCTGCAGTTGCTATGGTTACACAACAGCTATTGTACTTGATCTGTTGTGGTAAATCTATAGTTGCTGTGGTTACATGATAACTATAGTAATTGATTCATTGCGGGGATGCTTTAGTTGCTATGGTAACACAGCAACTATAGTAAATGATTTTTTGTGGTGATTTTATAGTTGCTATGGTTACATGAAATCTATAGTAATTGATCTGTTGCGGTGGTTTTATAGTTGCTATGGTTACATGATAACTATAGTAACTGATCTGTTGCGGGGATGCTTTAGTTGCTATTATAACACAGACTATAGTAATTGATGTGTTGTAATGATTATATAGTTGCTATGGTAACACAACGACTATAGTAATTGATGTATTGTAGTGATTCTACAGTTGCTATGGTAACAAAACAACTATAGTAAATGATTTGTTGTGGTGATTTCATAGTTGCTATGGTAACACGACTACAGTAATTGATGTGTTGTAGTGATTCTACAGTTCCTATGGTAACACAATGACTATAGTAATTGATGTGTGGTACTGATCATATAGTTACTATGGTAACACAACGACTACATAGCAATTGATGTGTTGTGATTCTATAGTTGGTATGGTGACACAACAACTATAGTATTTGATGTATTGTAGTGATTCTATAGTTGCTATGGTAACACAAAAACTATAGTAAATGATTTGTAGTGGTCATTTTATAGTTGCTATGGTATCACAATTATGGTTACACAATTATATCAGTTATCGAAGTATTTTACACATTATATAATGCATATTTGTACACATTTTCAGACATTAATAAACCATAAATGATAAAGTAATATTAATTTTAAATTTAAATAATAAATCAGGTTTTACATAAACTCTTTCATAGCACCAACTCTTTTTAAAACACTAGGATCTTTCGTCGCAATTTTAATACTGAACGTCAATTAAAATCCTGAATTTCACCAAACTAAATAAAAGGTTTGTAAGCCGCTACTTGAATTTTGCTCAATCTGTACTTTTCTAGTGTCATAAATTGCACTCTAATAAATGTTTTATTTACACATTAGAACAAAAGGCACATTTTACAATGTATTCTAATAGACCAGCGAACACACGGAAGCAAGATTCTGACTTAAATGCAGAAAATCATCTGTAAAGCAAACTTCATCAACTATGACACAAAGTCAAAATCTGCTGTGGAATGATGATAGAGTCATTATTCAGATGAGTTCAGTTCAGATCAATAACTGTGCAGAGTTCATCAATTATCAAATGAGTTCCCCCTCAGCGTACTTTTCTGAAGTCACTCATTTATTAATAAAATGTCAAGTGTGCAGTGATGACCTAATAACCCACATCAGAAATACTATAGTGATGTATTTTATAGTGTATTTGAACCATACTAGAGTACAGTACTTGAGTTCATCTGTTGTGGGGATTCTACAGTTGCTATGGTACCACAATGACTGTAGTGTTTGATCTTTTGTGGCGATTCTACAGTTGCTATGGTAACAAAACAACTGTAGTAATTGATCTGCAGCTGTGATTTTAAAGTTGCTATGGGAACACAGTGACCACTATAGTATTTGATCTGCTGTGGTGATTCTATAGTTGCTATGGTACCACAACCACTGTAGCATTTGATCTGCTGTGACAATTCTACAGTTGCTATGGTAACACAACAATTATAGTAATTGATCTGTTGTGGTGATTCTACAGTTGCTATGGTAACACAACGACTGTAGTATTTGATCTTTTGTGGTGATTCTACAGTTGCTATAGTAACACAACAACTGTAGTAATTGATCTGCAGCTGTGATTTTATAGTTGCTATGGTAACACAGTGACCACTATAGTATTTGATCTGCTGTGGTGGTTCTATAGTTACTATGGTTACACAATGACTATTGTAATTGATCTGTCGTGGTGATTCTATAGTTGCTATGGTAACACAACGACTACAGTAATTTATCTGATGTGGTGATTCTATAGTTGCTATGGTAACACAACGACTACAGTAATTGATCTGTTGTGGTGATTCTATAGTTGCTATGGTAACACAATGACTATTATAATTGATCTGTTGTGATATTTCTATAGTTGCTATGGCAACACAACAACTATAGGAAGTAATCTGCCGTGATATTTTTATAGTTACTCTGGTTAAACAACGACTATTATAATTGATCTGTTGTGGTGATTCTACAATTGCTATGGTAACACAATGATTATAGTATTTGATCTGCTGTGGTGATTCTATAGTTGCTATGGTTACAAAAACGACTATTGTAATTGATCTGTTGTGGTGATTCTACAGTTGCTGTGGCAACATGACAACTTTAGTAATATAAACAAATGACCCATTGTCGAAGTTGTCTACAACAAGTTTACTGTAGTAAAACCTAAAGTATACCACAGTGTTTATTACAGTTGCTGTTCATGCTGTTGTGTTCATAACTGTCTCACTGTACAGAGCGTCTCTCTCTGGTCTGAGAGACTGGAGTGACACAACAGCAGATTGACAAATGAAACGCACGCACGCACGCACGCACACACACACGCACGCACGCACACACACACACACACACACACACACACACACACTCATGTCGAGTGCCAAGGGAGCATGTCCCACAATCCCCTTAGGCCTGATTTCCCAGAATGCCCCAGGAGCGTCACTCATTCAGCTTCTGTTTGTGTTTCTGATCAAATAAAAGAGACGATGAGATTGACTACATCCCCCCCCAGAGCAGACGAGGAGATACACTTATGTGTGTGTGTATGTGTGTGTGTGTGTGTGTGTGTTTGAATATCTGCATGAGTATGTGTAAATGTGTGTATCTGTGTGTGTGTGTGAACATGAGTGTGTGCGTGTGAGTGGAAGAGAGTGTGTTTTTGTCAGAACGTGTGTGTGTGTGTGTGTGTGTGTGTGTGTTTTCATGGCTACTCAGTATTTCCCACATGCTCCTCATCTCTGTTGCCAGCGGAAATCAGTGTGGAAAAGACCCTGGCATCTGATTGGCTGCTGGGCCATGTGCCAGTGGTCATGTGATCTGTCATTCATCAGTCTGTATGTAAATCTGCAGACTGCATCAACACGCCGGTGTGTGGAGTAATCTGAAGCTAAAGATTAATAAATAATCACAGAAGAAGTTCATAATCGCTGAATTATTAGAGAAAAAAAACACACATCTGAGTAATAAAAGACCCTCACAGTGGCTCAGTGACATCAGCCAGTTTAGTTGATCAGTTCCCCTATAGCGCATGTGTTTGGACTGTGGAGGAAACCCACACCAACACAGGGAGAACATGCAAACTCCACACAGAAACACCAACTGACCCAGCCAGGACTCGAACCAGTGACCTTCTTGCTGTGAGGCGACAGTGCTAACCACTGAGCCACCTGAGGAACATTTATGATGATGATGATGATGAAGATGATTAATAAAAGTATAAAGTGAAAGCACACACACACACAGACACACACACACACACACACACACACACACACACACACACACACACACACACACACACACTCACACTCCGACGTTTACGTTCTGCTTCTGTTTGAAAACACTTGAAGAGAGTAAAGCACAGATAATCATCTCCAGCACAAGTCAACATGTTCTTCAGGCCTGAGTGTGTGTGTGCGTGTGTGTGTGTGTGCGTGTGTGTGTGTGTGTGTGTGTGTGTGTGTATTGTGCCACTGGAAATGTTTTAGATGTTTTTGTGACACTGATACTTGAACTCCAGCCATAAATAGATGCACACACACATACACACACACACACACACACACGCACACACACACGCACACACACACACACACACACACACACACACACACACACACACACACAAGGTCACTTTCTAAAGGAGCACATTTTAAAGTAAATTTGTGTGTGTGTGTGTGTGATAGAGAGAGAGAGAGTGAGAGAGAGAGGGTATATATGGATGTGTACAAATATGTGTAATAGAGAATACATTGTGTGTGTGTTTGTGTGTGCGAGAAAAAGTATATATTTCTCTGTGTGTGTGTGTACACGTGTTTATAATAGAGAATATATTGTGTGTGTGTGTGTGTGTGTGTGAGTGTGTGTATGTGTGTGTGTGTGTGTGAGTGTGTAGGAGAGAAATATTTTGAGAAGAGATTTTGTTTGACTGTGTGCGTATGTGAGTATGTGTGTGTGTGTGTGTGTGTGTGTGCGTGTGTGTGTGTGTGTGTGTGTGTGTGTGGACATCCTCTCAGACATATTTAGCTGTAATCTGAGGAGGGGCGTGTCTACAATAATGCAGAACATCAATCACTGCAGGAACCAATCAGAGAGCAGCTAATCAGCTGACTTATGACATCAGAGTCACAATCCATTAGCTAATCACACACTGTCCAATAAACACCAGCGCGTGCATGTGTGTGTGTGTGTGTGTGTGTGTGTATGTTGAGAGAGACCATGTGTAAGTGTGTGTGATCGTGTACCATGTATTCCATATGTTGTGGGGACATTTAAATATAACTGTACAAGTGTGTGTGTGTGTGTGTGTGTGTGTGTGTGTGTGTGTGTGTGTGTGTGTGTGTGTGTGTGTATGTTATCAGCAGTAGTACGGAAATAGATGAGGAACTCAAGTGCACACAAACTGTCTCTCTCGCTC
>NC_079441.1:73969108-73984108 GCF_903798145.1 Danio aesculapii | reverse complement strand
CTGTTTAGCCTCTGCTGTTTCAGACACACACACACACACACACACACACACACACACACACAGATCCTTCTTAAAAAGAGAGTGTGCTCAGTTCGGCCCTCACATTGATGACTTTGCAGTTAATGAAATTGAACAGCTTTTGTCCCATTGCATTATGGGATTGTTCAACACACACACACACACACACAGACACGCCGTCACAGTCAGATGTGAAGTAAGACCACATCGGACAACTCTCCAGGGGGACGTCACCCGAATCGACTAATTATCACCTGCATGCAAATTAATTGTCCACTCTGCATGCTAGCTCATGAATATTCATCACGCATATGAGTGCAGCTAATTAGTGTACAACAGATTTAGTCAACAGAAAGCAAATCAACAACACTTGTAAGAACACACACACACTCACACACACTCTCAAACGTCGCTCTCGTTCTAGATCGGTGTATTACCATATTTTAAATATTTGCATAAAATTAGGGAGGAGTTTTGCATGTAAATGCGTTGAAATTGTAGACGGTAAGAGTAGGGAAATCATTGGTCTTTTTAAATCTGTAATATATGTGTGCATATTCATTAGATTAGTCAGTATCAAAGACACGACTGATGAACTGATCTAACGAAAACACTGACGATCACAGAATAATGAACTAGTGCATGTTAAAACTCAATAATAAAAATAACTCTCATTAATTAACTAAAATAAATACCTTCAGTTAGTTAGTTAACTTTATTTGCAGCATACACTCACAGAGACATCGGACCCTTCACATTTGGCATATTTATATAAATAAATCATTTAAAACCTAAAGTACCACGGTACCCTCCTCTAAATAAACATCCAGTCCACTGACCGTCAACTGAGGGAGCAGGACTTTAATAGCTGAGCTGTTGAGGGGATCATTTTACCCTATTTCTTATGGGGAACACAATATGGAGACCTGACGGTAACAGTTGGAGGATGTGTGATAAAGGATGTCTCTCATCATTGACAGTCTTATTGAGTCTCTTTCTTTGTTTAGACTATCAAAGCTCTTTAATTTAATTCCTGTTGTTACCACCTTCCCCAGTGACCTCTTCTGGGCCTCAGAAGCATTTCCATACCCTCAGATCACACAGAATGGTGCAGTACTTTTGATTTAGTTGACCTTTTGGAGTTTGTGTTTAGGTATTTATTTTGCTATGACTGGTTTTAATGTAAATGTTTGATCTTTATATTCATAAAGATGATATTTTAATGAAAATAGCTGTTTATTAAAACGGTTTTGTTTAAATGCACCAACAATTATTGTCTATATTCACTGAGAAATGGATAAAACTATAAATATTAATGTTTAATGCCTGTAAAACATTAGACATGACATGAAACTTGACAAATAAACATGGAAAAAGCAAATATTTAAATCTGTTTTTGACATACGCAGCTGAAGTCAGAATATTCACCCTTCTGTACATTTTTCCCCCAATTTCTGTTTAACAGAGAATGTTTTCCGCACATTTCTAAAGATATTACTCATTTCTAGCAGATTTCTTTTCTCTTTGTCATGATGACAGCACATAATATTAGACTAGATATTCTTCAAGACACTAGTTATCAGCTTAAAGTGACATTTAAAGGCTTAACTAGGGTAATTAGGGTAAAGTTAGGGTAATGAGGGTAAAGTTAGGGTAATTAGGCAAGTCATTGTATAACAGTGGTTTATTCTGGAGACAATCTAACACTAATATTGCTGAAGGGGCTAATAATATTGACCTTAAAATTAAATTAAAATCTGCTTTTATTCTAGCTGAAATAAAACAAATAAGACTTTCTCTAGAAGAACAAATATTAGAGGAAATACTGTGAACATTTCCTGAATCTGTTCAACATCATTTGGGAAACATTGGAAAAAGAACCAAAAATTTGCTGGAGGCAATTAATTATAACTTTTACTGTATTTAAATATATGCAAATCTAACTAACTAAAATAAATAAACACAAACAAACAAACAAACCAACAAACAAACAAACAAACAAACAAACAAACAAACAAACAAACAAACAAACAAACAAACAAACAACTAACTAACTAACTATATATCTAACTAAAATAAATAAACACACAAACAAGCAAACAAACAAACAAAAAAACAACAAATTAAATAAATATCTAACTAAAATAAACACATAAACAAGCAAACAAACAAACAAACAACTAAATAAATAAATATCTAACTAAAATAAATAAACACATAAACAACAAATAACCAAACAAACAAACAACTAACTAAATAAATAAATATCTAACTAAAATAAATAAACACATTAACAAGCAAACAAACAAACAAACAACTAAATAAATAAATATCTAACTAATATAAATAAACACACAAACAAACAAACAAACAAACAAACAAACAAACAAACAAACAAACAAACAAACAAACAACTAAATAAATATTTAAATAAATATCTAACTAATATAAATAAACACACAAACAAACAAACAAACAAACAAACAACTAACTAACTAACTAACTAAATAAATAAATATCTAACTAAAATAAATAAACACACAAACCAACAAATAACTGAATAAAGAAATAAGTAAATAAGCAAATAAATAATAAGTAAATGAAATGAAATAAAGCATTTTCCCAGAGATGGGTTGCAGCTGGGAGGGCATTTGCTGAATAAAACCTCGGATTAATAAAAGGACTTAGCAGAAAAGGAAATGAATGAATGAATGAATGAATGAATGAATGAATATTTAAGTCTATATGAGTTCCGTATGGGAAACAACACATCAGCAGTGCTTCTTTCTCCTTTCTTCTTTCTCAGGATCTCATACAGTCAACAAACAAAAGCGTAAATAAATAAATAACATAATAAAAGAAAAACAGGGGATCAATAAGCCAACGAGCGCGGCTCTTTCTTCTTCACAGAACGAGAGCAAACGGCAATTTCACACTTCCTGAACTGCTGCCGCTCATTATGGGATTTAATTGGCTGAAGTATTTCGTCCAATCAAGCGTGACCATCAGGGCGGAGCAGGAGGCACTTTCACTATTACGTCCCATCAGGGGGTCGTCATGACGATCGCAGGCAAAACACGCTTTTTTTTTCCCGCTCATACTCCGTTTGTGCCAGATCCAAGACGCATCGATCGGGCAGTAATTAAATCGCCCTCTCCCTGTTAGAGATAGATTTATAATCTGACTGTAAATACTCTCATGACACTGCAGCATGGCCGACTCAATACTGCTCACCCAACATGATAATCAGCGCTCAACATTCTGTGGCATCACAATATCCTTTCAACATGGAACCTGCAGTGTGCACATCCACAATAGTCAAAGCGCAGGACATGCAGTGTGGTCGAGCAGTAGCCGCAGTGTGATCTGTGCTAAGCTACTCGTAAAATTAACGAAGAGTTCATAATTTACATGCATTTTAGGAGCCTGTGACTGAGTATTAGATTAGACAAGATTCACTGTGTTTATGTATACACTCACCGGCCACTTTATTAGGTACACCTTACTAGTACCGGGTTGGACACCCTTTAACCTTCAGAACTGACTTTTAGAGACTTTTATTTCAGCTGGTGAGAGTATACTCAATAAGAGTAAGATATTCTAAGAGACGGTCAGTAAAGTGTGTATGAACTCTGTGTTAGTGCTTCACTTTAAAGACTCATTTATCAGATTGAAAAACATGCGATGTCTGGCTGCAGAAACATGCTTAACGTACTTAAAGCTGTTGTCTGGTTTCTCGTCTAAACATCTCCCTTATTGAATCCTTTTCTGCACAGCGTGTGTTTTCAGAAATAAGACGTGTAAATATAGTGAGTTCTGTCTAGTTTCTTGTTTAAACATCTAATGCTTCTTAAATCAACAACTGCATATTATTGTTTAGTTTTCTGAAATAAGTCAAGAGACTAAATGTTTTTACATTATCATGCTTTATTAAATTTGATTATTATTTAAAATGCATCGCTTTAAGGAAACACATCTATTTACACACAGCAGACCCAATGATTAACGTACACATCATAGTTTGTTACATTTTCCCCTGTTCTGCAAATATAGGATTATATTGAGAAATATCTGATGTTTGCATTCTCAAATAAGTTTAATAAGAACATGCATGTCCTCTTTTAAACAGGAACTGATGATTATATTAGTTGATATATGATGGCTGATGGACACAGCCATGTGTAGTCAGAGCAGAGCTGCTGGATTTACAACATGTTAATTCATCATTTTTTATTTTTGACAAAACACATGGAAGTAAGTGGCTGTTTATAGATGAATAGAGTAAATGTTCACGCAACACAACATAAACCCTGAGTATCTTTTGTTAATTAATTAAACACATAATCCAGTTATATTCACAAATAATTATTAGTGTGTATTTTACGAATCTTAAATGTGTTGTTTTGCTAGTAGTTATGTGTATTTGAATTCCTCAAACCTAAAATAACTTGTATGAGTTTGAAAATGCTGATAAATTAGGATTCATGCTGATAAATTACATTGCAAACATCTTTTATTTCAGTCATTTTAGCATTTATAACCTGTAACCATTGACTTCCATAGTGTTTCTTTTTCCTTCTATGGAAGTCAATGGTTGCAGGTTTTTTGGCTCAAACAAAAATAAACCAAAGTCCAAACACAAGAATCCTGTTTGCTGCCACTCATAGTGAGTGAATATTCATTTTTGGGTGAACTATCCCTTTAAATCAAGCTCAATAATATGCCAGTATGTGCTAATTAACACAATATTAGTTTTGGTTTTAAATACAATCATTTTACACACCACACTGGCAGAAATGTGTTCGATTTGACTTCATTTTGACTCATTATTTGGAAAAACAAAACAATATTTTTATAGTTTTCTTGAAAAAGCTTCTTGATTTACGAGGTTTTACATATTTGGACTAAAAACAAGACAAAAAAACCAAGTGAGAACAGCAGTGAGCCGAACTCTGACCATCTAAACAGTGCCACTCCTTTAGTCTGGATCTTTGGACTGCGTCTCAAATGTCTCCCTCAGCTGCTGGACGGCGGGCTGTAGACTGACTAGTGGATTAGTTCTGCCACTAAACATCCTGCTGCATCTGTGGCAGAAGGGAACAAGTTGTGTGTTGAAGCCTGCTGGCGTGATATTGCACTTTCCTGAAAGCATGTGACAGCTGCTTTCTCTGTTTTATTGAACATCTGACAACATTTAACTCGACGGGGTGTTCATAAGACTCTCTTTATACCTTTATAATCATGACATTAGCATTGTCTTATTCAGATTAAGGCCATTAATCAGATTACAGATGCCCGTGTAAACGTGGTCAATGTCATCTTTGTGTTTAAAATGTCTGAATGACACTTCATAAGTGTTGTCATAAGCATGATTATAAAGCTTTACTGATGACAGTCATGAACACCTCCTCAAGCTAAGTGGGATTTTGGTTGTGCTGTGTTTTGGAGACAGTGAGGTGGACACTAGTGCATTTGAGAGCCCTCAATAGGGGGCACTAGTGAGCGTCCTTCAGAATGATGAAATGTGGATCGGGACTCCCTACGGTTACCGACATTCATCAGCAAAGGCCACGACACTGTGATCGCAGTACACTTCATTCTTCAGAGTAATGTCCACATATCTATAGTCATTCCAACCACGCACACACACACACACACACACACTCTCCCTTCTGGCAGCATGGACCAGTGTGTGTGTGTGTGTGTCCCACTGTGCCACCTCACACAGTCACTTCCCCTCGCCATCTGTGAAACTCCTCTGAGCGAAACCAACGCCATTCTTCAATGTGTGTGTGTGTCAGTGTTTTCCTTCGCCTTTGCGTTACACACGAGCAGAGGTTTGTGTGTCTAAACAGACAGGATGGGACTCATCCGTTACAGAGAGAGCGAGAGAGAAAGCGTGTCAGCATGATAAATGGCATAAATCTAACTGTGAAGACTGTAGGCGAAGAGAAAAAGCCAGAGAGGAAGAGAAAATGAGGCTGAGAATGAAATGGAAGCCAATTCTTCATCTCCGCTCTTTGTGTCGCGACGCTTTTGTCTTTTGTTTTCCGAACAGGAGAGAGACAAACGGCGCTTGATCTGAAGGGAGCGCCTGTACACTATGAGGACGTATGATATTGGATGTGTTCCACTTGGAGGTGATCATCCCTGTGCCCTGTTCCCTGCGCAGTGAGAAAGTGGCGATTCAGAACTCAAGCCAGAAGAAGCATTAGCTGCGTTTCCCTCCTGAAGAGAGCCTGCCAGGGCCTGTCGCATTTACACGCTCACTTCCAGAGCACTTTTGGGGATTCTCCGGGGAAAACAGGACGGGTTTCTTTTAGTCTGGATGAATATCGTGCTCTAAGGCAGTGTTTCCCAACCCTGTAAAGGCACACCAACAGTCCACATTTTCAAGCTCTCCCTAATCAAACACACCTGAATCAGCTTATCATAATATCAGAACAGACTCCAACACCTGAAGTTAATGGGTCAGAAAAGGGAGACATCCAAAATATGTACTGTTGGTGTGCCTCTAGGAACAGTGTTGGGAAACACCGCTCTAAGGGGTCTTGAGGAGTGCTCCTGTTTAGCGTTTGTATAAATTGTCGGGCGGTACGGCAGTATATTAGCGTGAGGTTTCATTTTCACTGTAACACATGACATAAATGAATATAATTAGTATTGTCGTCATTTAAAATGCAGGTAATTAAACACTTCAATACTGGTGCTAAATCGACACTTTTAAAACGGTGCCTGGTCCGATTCTGTAGAGCAGGGGTGTCAAACTCAGTTCCTGGAGGGCCGCAGCCCTGCACAGTTTAGTTCCAGCCCTGCTTCACCACACTCACCTGTAGGTTTAAACAAGACTTAATCAGTTTGATCAGCTGTGTTTCATTAAGGTTGGAAGTAAACTGCAGAGCTGCGGCCCTCCAGGAATTGAGTTTAATATCCCTGCTTTAGAGCACAGCTCTCAAACTGGATTCCTGCACTCTCAGAATAAAAGCTACATGGTGGTACAAATAATACTCCTTAATGAACAGTTTTGTAAAATATGGTAGAGAAAAGACCTCTCATGATGCTGTTCTGTACCTTTTATGGCACAATTAAAATGAAGGTATTGTTCTCATAAGTATTGGACAACTCCTTTATTACAATATCTATGAAAATAAATATGACTGTACAGGCAAAGTGATTTTATGAATAATTTACATATTAAAAGCTGAATCATCATTTAAAAGCATGCTTAAAGAAACTCATCAACATTAATTATTAAGCTCTATAATGCAAAACAACTGATAAAATAAAGCTATTGGTATTATAAACTAAACATTTAAGGCATTTTAATAAACGTTTGATAAGCATTTTCTGATAAATACAGTTTCATTATTAATATCTGCACATTTTGGCATTTGCCTTCCACTGTGCACACAAGTGTTCATGCAGACATTTACTATTGTAAAACTAATCAAGCATTGAGCATACAGTATCTTGTTACAATTCATTCATTCATTTTCTTTTCGGTTTAGTCCCTTTATAAATCTGGGGTCGCCACAGTGGAATGAACCGCCAATTTATCCAGCATATGTTTTACGCAGCGGATGCTCTTCCAGCTGCTAACCAACACTGGGAAACGTCCATACACACTTATTCACACACACTTATACACTACAGTCAATTTTAGCATACCCAATTCACTTGTACCACATGTCTCGACTGTGGGGGAAACCGGAGCACCCGGAGGAAACCCACACCAACACGGGGAGAACATGCAAACTCCACACAGAAACACACACTGACCCAGTCAAGGCTCAAATCAGCAACTTTCTTGCTGTGAGGCAATCGGGCTACCCACTGCACCACCGCATCGCCTTCTCGTTACAATACTTTTGCATAATTCAATTTCTATTTTAAAATGAAGTAGATTCAATTACAAAGCTACAGTGTGGAAATAGGAGAAAACAAGCTTTATATTGTAGATGGGAGAAAGTGTTTCTGTAACATGTTTTGTGAAAAGTGCTGTGAAATGATTAGCAAAAATAGATCTTTAGATTGATGTTAAAGTATTTTTATTCTTCATTGTAAATGGGAAAGGAGCATTTACACAAAAAACAAACCTTTTTATAAACAATGTTTAAAAATGTGTGTGATCTTTTATATCTACTGAAAATAAATTGACCCATGATTTTGGATATTGCAAAATGCCTTTAAATAGTTCTTAAAGGAACAGATTTGACTCTGTTAAAGTACAACGTGTCACTGTAATGGGACCTTCATGGATCAGATTTGTACCTTGTACCATGGACTAGATTTGTGTTTTGGTTTCTCTTGGTACAAATCATGTCCTTAAAGGTACACACTGCAGTGGTACAAGTTAGTTTTTTGTCTTAAAGTACAATTCTGTTCCTTAAAAAGGTCCTGCTCCAGTGACCAGGGTTTGTACCTTCTTTGGTACAACACTGCACCATTTTCCTGAAAGTGTGGAGGGCCGCAGCTCTGCACAGTTTTGCTCCAACCCTAATCAAACACGACTGATCAAGGTTTTCAAGAGACTCTTAAGCAGGTGTGAGGTGGTAGGAGCTAAACTATGCAGAGCTGTGGCCCTCCAGGAATCCAGTTTGAGACCCCTGCTTTAGAGCAACAGAACTATGCTGGATGACTCTAGAGAAATCTTTTATTTTACAAAAAAAGTATCATTTGAATTGAACAAAATAATTAAGATTGAAGGTAAACATCAGTTCATATTTCATATATATTATATTATATGTGAATTGCATTAATATATTTCTTCTGAACATTTGTTTGTTAGCATGAATGTAAGATTTGCATTTTGCAATTAACATTACATTAGCTTACAGCTAACCTGAGGAAACTTTATCTAGGGTTGAGGCATCATGGACATCAGTAAAATCAGGACTGGTGGAAGAGTGTTGTTTTAATGGAATTTGATCCGGCATGCCGAATGCATAGGAACAACCTCCGCAATTCCCTATCAAGAGCAAAAGCCTGACATCACCAATGGTGTCCATATCCCACAGAGTTGTTTAGAATTAAATGTGCCTTTAATGTACCTTTTAATGCTTCTAACATGTTTATCGCAGCATCAAAATTAGGCACTGAAATTAATATGCTGATTCAGTCCAGCACATAGCGGTTATATAGGGCACCGGGTTTTGGTAGCCAACCCTAGTCTTCCATGACCTTTTGCTATAAAACTGCTCTGTTATTACAGGTTTTGAGCTAAATTTCAAAGTGTGCTCGTCTCAATCATAGTTCAGTAAATTACAGCTCTTAACCTGTGAATGGACACGTCTCTATAACACACTGACCGAACAGAACAGGCAGCAGATCAGCCAAAAGGAGGCTGAAAATATCTGCAAAAATACCATATTGTTCATTCCCACTATATCTAACAAGCTCCAAAATAAAATAAAGCACGGCGGCATCCTCTTCTGAAGTGTTTAAGTTGATCATAGCAGTCTGTGTTGAGTTTCTGGAATAACAACCACCCATTTAAATAAGTATATTGTGAGCTATATCGCTATGTTAGGATCTTGTCCACACTGCTCAGGCCTAGCAGGTGTTATAATGCTGCAGGTTAAATCTGTTGACCAAACGTTCACATTGAGCCTTTCTTTAACTGTGGTAGACTGGAGCATGGTGCTAGTAATGAGAAGGTTGTGGGATCAGTTCCCAGGGAAAGGAATGACTGGGGAAATGTGTTTCTTGAATGCAGTGTAAGACTCTTTGGATAACAACATCTGCCAAATGCATAAATATAAATATTGCATATATAAAAATACAACTATTCAGTCTGCTGTAATCACTAAAAGACATCTATATGGCCACAGCCACATCACCCTGCAGCCCGAGACCAGTTACTCACTTGAGCTATGCAAGACTGGTCAGTGTCTGGATGGGAGATCACATGGGAAATCTAGGTTGCTGTTGGCAGTGGTGTCTGTGTGAGTCCTAATGCCCCAGTAAAGTGAAGGAGACACTATACTGTCAGTGGACACAGTCTTTCGGATGAGACGAGGTCCTGACTCTCTGTGGTCATTAAAAATCCTCATAAAGAGTAGGGGTGTAACCCTGGTGATCTGACCAAATTCCATATTATCCCCATCCGCTGAATTGGCTCTATCACTGTCCCTCAGCTCCACCTATAGCTGGTGTTTGGTGAAGCACTGGTGCTGTTGTCCTGTGGCTGCTGTCGCATCATCTAAGTGCAGCTGCACACTGGTGGTGGTGTGGAGAGACCCCTCTCCCTCATGATTGTGAAATGCTTTGAGTGTATGGCCATACATGATAAATGTGCTATATAAATACACAGTACATTACATATATGCAATGCTAATGGTACTCAGTCATATTAGTGTGCGTCCTAGTTTAAAACAGTGTTGATTTTGTTAACAAAAAACATTTTCGCTATCATTTTCATGACTACTGACGAAAGCAAGATGAAAACTAAATGAAAAGTTTAGTGATGATGATGACAACTATAGAGTAAATATACTGACATTATTGTTGACTACTAAAAACGAGAAGAAAATGTGGTCTCAGTTTATTTTAATGTTGAATTACGTTACATTGCATCTACATGCCAACTAATTCTCATTAGATTATAAGCAGACTGTTAGGTTGGGGTTAGTAGAAGCTGACATGTTCTTACAAAGTTTCTGATGATGTTTGTTTAGCAGCAGTATCAACAGATATTGAGCAGACAGTCTACTGATACTCAAATAGACCATCAAAATCAAGTGCGACCAAAACAGTGAATCCGAATGAGTCTTGGTGTGTGTGATGCAAAAACAAATATATTATAGACAACTAAATCTAGAGTAAAACTAAACTGATTCAGAGGACTAAACCAAAAGTTTGAACACTGCTTTAAAACTCTTTCATTAAGACTGCAGATCAACTAACGTCTACAAATACAAGCAATAACTACATCAACAACAGGGCAGGTGCATCTGCTTTCATTTGTATTACACTTGGCAAACCTTACGCACACAAGCAGCGTGAAGGGTGTCGTGAGTGAAGCGCCCATCGGTTGAACCCTACCCATGTTCATTTCAAAGGGATCTTTGATGTAGTTCTTCTTGAGGACGTCCATTAGGATTTGATGTTGCTGATTTGAAGTACTGTCCCTTGCTGTTTGGAACTTACTTCAGCATCACACATTTGTTCATGTGAATTTTTATAATTATTATTAACAGTATTGATGACGAGAAGACTATTTCACCATGTCTCTCTTATCATCAGACTCTCCCAGCATCCTTAACGGGTCAGTATATGGTCAGTTCCAATAAAGACCCTGCAACAAAAGAGCAGTGAAATCATCAGCATTTCTCTCCCTCTCTGAGAGCAGGGATGAATAGAAAGGAGAAAAGATAAATCAATAATTAATTATGTCTATTTCTAAAGCATCTATTCAGAGCTATCTGCATCCTGACCAAAGCACATTTTCTAGTTCATGCAAAAGGACTTCATTGCTGTTGTTTTAAAACGGGCTTTTTTATTCAGCAACCAATTTAGTTTCTTAGTAGGACACTGCCTTTTGTTAGGGAGTTGCATTGAATGACCATGGGGGTACATCAGGGTTCAGTACTTGGGCTTCTTCTCAATCTCACTGGTCCCAATCATAAAGGTGCACTATTTGTCCTACTCCTGCTACAAAACTACACCTGTCGTTCTAGCCTTACGACTCCACAATTTTAACTGACTGTATATATTCTGAAGATTCTGAACAGTAATAGTTTTCAGTCACTCAATTTATCTTAGTAGGACACTGCCTTATTTGTTAGGGAGTTGCATTGATTAAAAATGGGGGTACATCAGGGTTCGGTACTTGGCCCCCTCCTGTTCTCCATTTACTCAATCTCACTGGGCCCAATCATTACTTGTCTTACTCCTGCTACATACCTACACCTGGACCTGTAGGTGTAGCCTTACGACTCCACATATATTCTGAAGATTCTGAAATGCACCTCAAAAGTTACCTTTACTGAAAAGTAAATACTCTGAGACTTGTGGAGCTGCGGATTGTTGGATTTGCGTGTTTTAGCTTCCAGCAGTGACATTATTACACTGATCCGACCTAAACTGGACTGAAGTTTTAGTCTATAGAACTTCTATATTAAGCTGCTTTGACAATCTGTACAAGCGATATAGAAATAAAGATTAATTGAATTGAATTGAGAAAGTAATAGAGTCAATCAATTAACCTTACAGACTTACAGACCTTGCAGACTTGTTCCAGCTTATCTTAGTAGAACCATGGGGGTACATCAGGGTTCGTAGTGGACTGTCCAGAGATCTAAAGTCAAGAAGCATTTTCAGACAAGCTAACAATACTGTCTTTAAACAAATAATATGACAAATCGAAGTGAGTTCGTCCTTAAAACAATCAAAATAATCTGCCAATAATCTGGTTCGAGCCTCGGCTGGGTCAGTTGGTGTTTCTGCGTGGAGTTTGCATGTTCTCCCTGCGTTTGCGTGGGTTTTCTCCGGGTGCTCCGGTTTCCCCCCCAGTCCAAAGACATGTGGTACAAGTGAATTGGGTAGGCTAAATTGTCCATAGTGTGTGTGTGTGTGTGTGAATAAGTGTGTATGGATGTTTCCCAGAGATGGCTTGCGGCTGGAAGGGCATCCGCTGCGTAAAACATGTGCTGGATAAGTTGACGGTTCATTCCGCTGTGGCAGCCCCGGATTGATGAAGGGACTAAGTGGAAAAGAAAATGAATGAATAACTAACATTACCCCATTGTCAGATTATTGAGCTTGTTTTAAGGAAAAACTCATTATTTCTGAAACCAGACGATATTTTCTGCTTGTCTAGAAAATGCCTCTTGATTGAAGAATATGTAGATATTTGGAGTAGAAACAAGACGACATGTTTTGCAGTGTAGAGGCCTTATTGTGTGTGGCTGCCTTAATGTTCAGCTTCTGTGCTTTTAAGAAAGAGTGGAGAGGAAAGTGCAAGGGTTCGTGACACTGTTAGTTCAAAGTGAAAAAGAAGATAGTCTTGAATGTGGGCATTACTTGATGAAAATGAATTTCCGCCAAACGAATACGGTGATTTCAGCAGGTTGGCTTGTTTTTCTCCCGCAGTGGCGATAGTTCATGATCACATCTTTCCTGGACTTAAACCAGAAAGCATCCATTTACCAGCCTTGAGCTTTAGCCCTAACGCCAACACTGAAGAGGAGTGTACATTATTTTTTCTCCACTGGAAAATTGCACTTTGTTCCCATCACCACACACACACACACATGCACGCATACACACACCACACACACACATTGTCCTTGATCCTGTGGTCGGCTGTTGAGGTAAATATTATTGAGAATGAAGTTAC
This sequence comes from Danio aesculapii, assembly GCF_903798145.1. NCBI lineage: Eukaryota > Metazoa > Chordata > Actinopteri > Cypriniformes > Danionidae > Danio > Danio aesculapii. The sequence goes on along the minus strand of NC_079441.1, from coordinate 73,970,751 downwards.
AGGATAGCCATGAACTATCACACACACACACACACACACACACACACACACACACACATACACACACACTCTCTCTGTCTCTCTCTCTGAAAGGCTGTAACTTTAAGCAGAACCCACATGCTGCGTCCCAATTCGCATACTTTTACTAAGTTATAAACGTATATAGTTATTTGTGAAGACATAGTATGTACTTTTAAACGTGTTTACACAGCGGATTCCCTTCCAGCTGCAACCCAGTATTGGGAAACACCCACACACACACTCATTCACACACACACCCTCATACACTACGGCCAGTTTAGTTGATCAGTTCCCCTATAGCGCATGTGTTTGGACTGTGGGGGAAACCGGAGCAACCGGAGGAAACCCACACCAACACAGGGAGAACATGCAAACTCCACACAGAAACACACACTGACCCAGCTGGTCTTTATATAAGTTCACATTGTTGTTGCAGGTGAAATATAACACAGAAAACATGATTTACATATGTTCCAGTTGGCTAGATATGAATTAACAGTCGTTCTAATATCTTTACTGAAGCGTCTCTACTGTGTGGTTGGTCTCGGATGTCCACCATGGTTGTAGTTTGTTTACACTTTTCCCCCAAATGTGTAGTTCTAATCAAATTCACGTTGGTCACGTAATGTATTGTGTGTAATACAGCCGGATCTTGGCGGTTCTGGAAAATGTCAGATATTCGAGATTTGCTGTATTTATTTTATTTTATTGTGGTGAATACGGAATAACGGATGTCTGTGTGTACAACACGTTTCCCTATCCACCAGAGTGAAAGTGAAAGTTAATAATGAGGAGGCTCATCTCTCATTCTTGCGCTGCAGATGCTCTGTTTAACTGTGTTCTCTCTAGTGAAGCTTCAGTTTTTACACAAAGTCCGTCATGTAAATAGCCAATGCGCTATGGCGCGGTGTAACTGGCTCTTAAAGGGAATGGGAGATGAGACTCTTATAGGTTTGTTCTCAAAACACACTTAAGCTCAACCCTGACAAGCCCTTAATGCGATCACGGTGACCTGTATCTCCTGGTTTTGTTCTGATATTAGCTATCAGAGTTCAGACACTTCTACACTTCACACCTCTACTATACATAATCCAGCATCCGGGAAGCTTTAGCATACTCTTATTAACACACTACAGTTCGGGACACTCTATTCTGCTTTTAAATGCTATTTAGGAAGGAGAGGGATTGCGGATTGGGACGCTGCAGCACACACTGCAGAGTGAGATATCCGTTCTAGAGTTGTTGATGTTCTGTCAGGGATCAGCTCTGACCCATATCTGCGTCAGCGTTTCCAAATGAATGTGTTCTGGAGTAAAGATAGTAACTGTGAGCGTGTCCGGAGACCTGCGCGGGCGGCAGAGAGACAGTCGCTGTTGCCACGGAAACCAGGTGATGCTGGTGACCCACCGCGTGAATCACGGGCCTAAATCCTGCGGTAAGAGGATGATGGAGAACATCAGAGCATGAGTGTGTGTGTGTGTGTGTGTGTGTGTGTGTGGTCAAGCATGAATCCTGTAGGTGTGTAAAGCGCTGATATCGTCTCCTCTTGACTCGCGCTGCTGCAGTAGATGATGTCGCTGTTATCGAAGGTCGTCATCTGGCGGGAAAACGTTCAAGCGGCG
>NC_079441.1:73936608-73961608 GCF_903798145.1 Danio aesculapii | reverse complement strand
TGTGGCCAAGCATATTGCGCAAACATGTGGATTGTGCTTTATGACCCGGAAAACTGCTGGATATTGCTGTTAAGAGACTTAAAACTGAATATTTAGTAGGGGGCGGGGTTTATCTTTAGCTCCTCCTCTCACATTTCTCTCGTAGCTAAGTAACGGTTGGAAGGGGCGTGGCTAAGCATATTTCCACCAAAAAGTGGAATAGTTCATTACTAGACAGAAAACTGCTGACTTATGCTGTTTCGAGATGTAAAACTGAAATCAAATATTGAGTAGGGGGTGTGGTTATTTTTAGCCCCTCCTCTCATATTTCAATTATAGCTAACTAACGATTGAAGGGGAGTGGCTTAGCATATTTCGTCCAACGGGAATTGTGCATTACAACACGTAAAACTGCTGGATTATGTTGTTTCCAGACTTAAAACTGAATATTAAATAGGGGACGGGGTTTGTTTTTTAGCCCCTCCTTTAATAATTCACTCGTAGTTAACTAATGTTTGGAAGGGTGTGGCTAAGCATATTTCGTCCAACATGTAGATTGTGCAATACGACAATAGGAACTGCTGGTTTTTGCTGTTTCGAGATTTAAAATGAATATTGAGTAGGGGCGGGACTTGTTTTTATCCCCTCCTCACATATTTCACTCTTAGCTAAGTAACGGTTGGAGGGGCGTGGCTAAGCATATTTCCCTCAAAATGTGGAATAGTTCATTACTAGAGAGAAACTGCTGTCTTATGCTGTTTCGAGATGTAAAACTGAAATTAAATATAGAGTAGGGGGTGGGGTTTATTTTTAGCCACCTCCTCTCATATTTCACTCATAGCTAACTAACGGTTGAGGGGGTGTGGCTTAACATATTTCGTCCAACATGTGGATTGTGCATTACGACACGAACTGCTGGATTATGTTGTTTCCAAATTTAAAACTGAAATTAAATATTGAGTAGGGGGTGGGGTTTATTTTTAGCCCCTCCTCTCATATTTTAATCATAACTAACAAATGGTTGAAGGGGTGTGGTTAAGCATAATTCGTCCAACATGATTGTGCATTACAACACAGAGAACTACTGGATAATGTTGTTTCCCAGCTTAAAACTGAATATTGAGTAGGGGACGGGACTTGTATTTTAGCCCCTCCTCTTATATTTCACTGTTAGATAAATAAGTGTTGGAGGGGGCGTGGCTAAGCATATTTTTGTTTTGAGGCTTAAAAAAATATGCGTGTTCTGTCATCGTCACTTTTTAGAATTTAAACTATAATCAGTTTTTAAATTAAATTAAATTAAATTAAATTAAATTAAATTAAATTAAATTAAATTAAATTAAATTAAATTAAATTAAATTAAATTAAATTAAATTAAATTAAATTAAATTAAATTAAATTAAATGTTGGTCAGACAATGTCAAACTCTTGCTGTTTAAGTGAAGCTCTCAGCCAGACTGTTTCGGTGTCCTGTGTTCGTAGTGTCGCGTCAGATGCAGTGAGACTGTGTGTGTGCGTGTGTGTGTGTGTGTGTGTGTGTGTGTGTGTGTGTGTGCGTGTGTGTGTGTAAGCATGATTCTCCGTCGTCATCTGTGAGCAAAATAAACTGTGGTAACATGTTTTGTCTCTCGCACATGTAGGTGATAGAGTTCGACGATGGCTCGGGCTCCGTGCTGCGCATCCAGCCGCTGCGCACGCCACGAGATGAAGCCATTTACGAGTGTGTGGCGTCCAACAGCGTGGGCGAGACCAGCGCCACCACACGACTCACCGTCTTACGTGGTACGTCTGCTGTAAAAACACACTAATGCTTGCTCTCTTATTGCCTTACAGCTTATCAGGTATGTGCGGATGTCTGTCTGTGCGTCTCTATGTCTCTCTTTCTCACACACACACACACACACACACACACACACATATATATATATAGACACACAAATTCATATATACACAGACACACACACATTTAAAAAGACACACATACACACACAAATATATATATATATATATATATACACACACACACACACATTAATAGACTAAATAGATGCACTCAAACACACACACACACATACAAATACACACACACTTTCTTTTTTCTTGCTCTGCTGAACGTTGGATATTTGATGATTGAAACATTATTAATATTTAAAGTAGTTGTCTTCTATGTGAATATATAAACAAATATAAATTATGCGATAAATAATTAATATTCAAATATAAATTTTCAACCTCTGTCTTTCTCTATATCTATGTATTTTACACACACACACACACACACACACACACACACACACACACACACACACACACACACGCATTGAAATATTATTACGATTTAAAGTAGTTGTAGTAGTAATATGTAAATATATTGACAAATATAATTTATTTCTGCGATTCAAGTATGAATTTTCAGCATCATTGTGACTTTGGCTAGACGATATCGAGGAAAAATTCTGTATGTGATAACATGCTGAACAATTCGATATTCGATATTCGATACGTTATTGAAATAATTCGTCACACACAACATTGAACAAAGCATCGCTATAATGTCTAAAGCCGTTCATGTTTTTACTCTTGCGTAAAGCAAATCAGACGTTTAACAATGTAAACAAACTAAAATACATATTATAATTATTAAGTATACTTGTATAAACCTGAAAATACCAATAACAGTTTGAATAACTAACACACTTGAGTGGAGGATCTGCTTTTGTTGTGTTATCGTAGCTTAATTTATTGCAAATTTTTCAAAAATCGTTTGTTTTTTCGTTTTGAGTTAACATACAAAACTGTCTTATAAATTTCCGCTAAAAGTATTGCAGTCATGGATCGAAAAGTACAGAAATAAGCGTAAAGCAAATATTTTTATTTGTAAACGCAAGTGAAGAGGGGTGAGAGTGAAGGGGAATTACGGTAAGCATGGAAAACGTTAAATTATGAGCGGGAAAACTTTGTTCGCAGTTTTGAAAACGTTTTCATTTTGTGCAATGTCGTTTTAATTTTTGATTATCTTTCGATGACCTGCATTTAGTTTAGTTTTTTTGTGCGTTTACGCTTTATGCATATTTTCAATCGTTTTTTACATTTACGATTATTATTGTTCGATACATGACTTTTTGCGAAAAATTTTATTATTTCAGTCTTTCAAAAGATTTGTTAATGTCAGAAACATCAAGATTTTATTTAAAAGTATTAAATCACTCATTTATTGCAATTGTTTTTTACTTTTACGATTATTATTGTTCGATACGTAACTTTGCGAAAAAAAAAATTTCAGTCTTTCAAATGATTTGTAAATGTCAGAAACATCAAGATTTTGTATTAAATCACTCATTTATTGCTAAATGTTGTGATATGTATGTCTCGATGAACACATTTGCAGTATTTCGATTCTCGTATGTTACGTAGCCCTAATTATGATTAAAACTGGAGTAACGATGCAGATAATTCAGCTTGTAGTTGCGAAAATAAATTACCACCTGCTGTCCGTTCACATATAAAACAATGCTGTCAGACTGTAATAATATTTAACAATTTGCACAGAAAATGATTCTGTTTACGCTTGTTATTATTCCCTACGTAACTACTTTTGGCGAAAAATTATATTATTTCAGTCTTTTAATAGATGTGTTGATGTCAGACACACAAATATTTAGCATTAAATCACTCTAAAGATCAATGCAATATGTATACAATATAAAAACTCGTTTCTTTCGATAATTTCGTATGTTATGCAGCCCTAATTGTGACGAAAAACTAGATTAACGATGCAGAAAATTCAGCATTTAATTGCAAAAATAAACGCTAACTTGCTATCATTCACAGAGAAAACACTGCTCTCAGACTGTAATAATATTCGACGATATATATATATATATATATATATATATATATATATATATATATTCAGTTTTGGTGAACATGCACACGTCTGAGTGTGTTTTATACTGTGTGTTTGTGTTTGCTCAGCACAGTGAATGTTTGACAGCGTTCGCGTCCACATTTGTATCACTTGCAGGAGAGCGTCCTCTGAAACTGTAAAAGCTCCTTCAGCTCTCACTGACCTTGGAGCTTTTTAAAGGGGTGATTAATATTCTAATTAGCAGACGGGCTTTCCCGCTCGCTAGCTCCGGCATCATCAATATAACTCTCATTTTATGCTACATTTACAGCATTTCTTACAAAGTGGCCTTGCAGAGCTGTGCTGGATGTCAGACTTTGGGCTGTGTGTGTGTGTGTGTGTGTTCTCAGTGGATTTTACAGACTTCTCTTTTAATGAAATGACCCAACAGTCGACATTCTGAGCAGAATATGCCTCCATCTCCAGACATTAGCATGATTATTGGCTAAACATTTAGCTTTTTCTCTTATTGTTCTCCCTCCTTCTCGCTGTATTCTGGCCACATCTGCTGTGGAGGCCTGATCAAACCTGCAGCACTATAGCAGAGTCACACACATGCAGAAACACACACATGCACATCAATATACTGTAATAATACTGTAGTGTGATGTTCTCAATACTGTAATACCATTACTAATGCGGTACTACTGTAGTGTGATGTTCACGTTCTCCTCCAGCTTCACCTGCAGTGGATGCTAATGTTATAAATATGAGCGGAAAGCCCTAAACTAATATTTCTCCATTAATATAAATGAAGTTAGCGGAGTGCTGGTAATTACTGCACATTCAGCCGATGGGCACGCAGCATCGTTTGAGCGTGAATAATGACACACAACTAATACATATTGGGCTGTAAGATATCAGGCTGCGGCAGACTGCGCCGGCGTCACAAAACAAGCCTCGCTTTTAAGCGTCTTTCCCTGGGTTAAGCCCCGACATACTTTTCTTCCCCTAAAAACGTGCCGTTCAATGGGCCGTGCGCTGTTGTGTGGGAATATGGGTCATGTCTTATTCATGAATGCAGCCACTGAACCGGGACCAATGCGTTCGGTCCTTTCAGGCCCATATTTGCCAACAAGGTCACAGGCACAATGCGTTATACAGCGGAGTAAACAAAAGACCTCCATGCCGGGAGAGAAACGCTAAAGTTGCTCCAAAACTCTCCTGAATGCTTTTAAAGAAAGAGTTGACCTCTAGAAACCCTGAGCGAACTCAACACTGTGCATAGCAGATGTGAGAAGTTTATCAGAATGTTCAAGCTGCTCTTTTACGTTACATTTATCTGTGATTGCAAAGGCGAGAGCAACTGGTACAAATTTGGTTATTATTTGATAAAGTTTGTCTTTTTTGTTTTATTAATTAATTAATTTACTCATTTATTTATTTTATTTTTATTTATTTATTTTGGGGAGGGGGGTGTTCTTGAGGGGTGGTCAGTTTCTCATATGTAAAGTAAACATAAACCAGGTGCACATTTGCAAATAAGTTTGAACAATTTTTTTTGTAAGTGTTTTGTAAATTTATTTATTAATAAATAAATAAATAAATAAATAAAAATTATTAACTTATTTATTTATTTATTTATTTATTTATTTATTATTTATTTATTAAAAATATTATAAATAAATAAATAAATAAATAAATAACTTATGTATTTATTTATTTATTTATTATTTATTTATTTATTTATTAAAAATATTATAAATAAATAAATAAATAAATAAATAAATAACTTATGTATTTATTTATTTATTTATTTACTTATTTATTTACTTAATTATTTATTTATTTATTTATTTATTTACTTATTTATTTATTTATTTATTTATTTATTTATTATTTATTTATTTATTTATTTATTTATTTATTTACTTAATTATTTATTTATTTATTTATTTACTTATTTATTTACCTATTTATTTTATTTATTTACTTATTTATTTTTTTGTTTAATTTATTTATTTATTTATTTATTTGTTTACTTATTTATTCATTTATTTAATTAATTATTTATCTATTTATTTATTTATCTATTTATTTATTTATTTATATATTTGTGGGGACATGACTGACATACAAAGTCAGTGTTGCATCTGGACTAATGTGACGATCCTTTTATTGCATGTATTCTGTGTATGTATTCAAGTACTGTAACGTTAGATGAATTAAGACTGCATTTTAATTTAAAGTCCATGGCGTCTGGCTGAGATCAAGACCTTTTATTATGTTTGGCTAGCTAAAGCGATCTACTCCTGTGAGGCGGTAGAAATCAGGGGCATGTAATTAGAGCTGTAAAGCTTAACTTTTCGATTTTAGGTAGAAAATTGATTCTGTTGGAGATGTGCAATAGATTAATAGGTACCCAAAAGAGGTTGGGGGATCTCCAGAATGGGATAGAATAGACAGAATAGTCTCAGAGTAAATAAGAAAATATTACGCTGTTGTCATCTGTTATTATTATTTGCCTCTATTTTATTTATACTTGTCTCTTTTATTCCTGTTCATGTAAATCACTTTGAATTGCCACTGTGTTTAACAATGTGCTATATAAATACACTTGCCCTGCCTGAACATCATTAGCCTGTTAAAATCTGAAAATCAGCTGAAATGATGCATTAACACATCATTAAAACACCAGAAATATCCAACCTGCCTAGAGGCTCTAGTTTTTCACTGTTTTGCGATCGCTGAATCCAGCACAAAATCAACAAAACGGCGCTTTTTTTTGTGATCCTACAAAACTCTTTATTTAAACACAAAATTATTTTAAAAATGTAAATAATCTGATAAAACATTAAATTCCAAAGCATACAATTAAATTAGATTTATTTCAGCTTGCAATGAATAGTTTTAGATGGCTTACAGACGTTTCATACGCAGTGCATCTGATGTATTTGAGTGTCTCTCGAAAAATGACGTCTCACCTGCACCATTACATGAGGGAGAGGGGGGGGGGGCTGTTTTTGCAGCCTGTGCAGTAAGCAGACGCGGATGAAGTGTGAGTGATTTACACGTCAAGCCAATGTAAAGATGCGATTAGAGATCCTGTGGTGCAAATCGAATGAACAACACAGCGAGAATTGGGCGTATTGTGCGTTTGACGCGTTTCAGACTGCAAAAGAAAGTAGACGCAAACATCTAACAAACGGAGCAATGGAACTGACAGAAAAGCAGCTCACATATGATGGAGATTGGTTTAAGGAGGACGTGACCGAATTGAAGGACATTATTTTAGCTTTACATGTACAGCTGGTAGCCTATGATGATGTGCGTCAAATCGATAAATGATTTCACTGAACTGTATCAGTAATCTGTCCTGGCTAACGGTCCCAGATCAGCAGTTAACTACACATAAATGTGGAGTTAATCTCCTATTAAAGCAATGTTATTGCTAAAAAAATTATAATTAAAGCATATTAACACAAAAGAAAGCAGGTAAAAACATAGCGTGTGATAATGAAAGGATGATCACACACACAACGGTTAATGTTAGACCCAATCTGTTCAAAGAAGGGTTAAAGCAAAAGCAACCGGTTCTGCTTACAAAAAGTCAACTCTGGAAGTCTTGAAAGCAGCAGGACTGTGGCTGCATGTTCATCACTTGTCTAGTCTATTTGAAAGAGAACCGATCGCATCAGTTGCGTTTCTAGACACAGTTGCTTCACGCAAGGAAACTGCAGCGCACCCGCGTTATAAACAGTCACGCGCATCACCTCAGCTGTTAGCGCGAGTGTTTATCCTCTCATTCGGTATTCACCTGCTTTCTATTGCTCGCGGCGAACGCAATTATTTTTGTCAGTCGTGTTGCTTCACAATTCTAATACCGCCTTTGCATGCATATTGGACCTTCCTTATTGTCGAACCCTGATTTAAGAATTCTTATCCGGGAAAATTATTTTCAACCAGCCAAAGTGGCTAGTGAAAGTGGTGGTTTAACCCGCCACTGCTGAAATCTACCTGCATTTGGCAGGTGTTTATATCAAGCACTATATATATATATATATATATATATATATATATATATATATATATATATATATATATATATATAATCGCAGAATTGTCTGCTATTTGTTTCTGCGAATTACCACCACAAAATCTGTCTCACAAAAAATGTTGTCTAATTTTGTCTAAATTTGTCAAATTTTTTTGTTTAATTTTGTCTAATTTTGTTTGTCTAATTTTGTCTAATTTTTTTGTTTAATTTTGTCTAATTTTGTCTAATTTTGTTTGTCTAATTTTGTCTAATTTTGTCAATTTTTTGTCTAATTTTGTCTAATTTTGTCAATTTTTTGTCTAATTTTGTCTAATTTTGTCAATTTTTTTGTCTAATTTTGTCTAATTTTGTCAATTTTTTTGTCTAATTTTGTCTAATTTTTGTCAAATTGCAACATGATTGAAAATTGTGGGTTGTGTTTTTTTGTTTTTTTTGGGGGGGGGTCAGTTCCTCACATACAACATCATATGACTTCATTAGACTTGAATACTGGGCATGTCATCTGAACTAATGTGATGACACTTTCTTTACACATGTGGTGCGTTTTTGGTGCAAAACCAACGCCCTGTCACAACAGTTCATAACTTTTTGTTTTATTAATTAGTATGGTATGGTATTAAATGGTATTTTAGCTTGATTTGCTCCTCCCCCAATGAAGGGCAGAGTTAGGGGTGGGGTTTGGGGCCACGCCTCCCTTTAAAAATCTTCCATTTTCATGCAAACTAGCCAATATGTAAAGTGGTTACGTCTTCTGGTGAGATCAGGGCTGAGCAGATTAAGACTTAACTTACAATCAGACATCATATTCTCTTGTTAAAATATGAAAATCTGCTGGAAGTAATGCATTAAAGCATATAAAGCCAGCGTGATGCAATCAGGTCTTCTGGTTGCAGGATTCATGCTGTTAGTTGAGTGGGAAAATGAAGAGAGTTCTGGATAAGTAAAGTGCCACTGGTCGTGGTGGAGCTGAAAGGGCTTTAAAATGACCCTGAGGAGGAATATTAGCGTCACGATTTGGCTCCAGGGATGGAGGAACATCAGAGAGATTAACTGAATTCATTTAGTTCAATGTGCTGTGACCTGATGTCCATTTGACATCCACTCTCAGAGTCAGCCAGAGTCTGTCATCAGCACTTTCCACCGGCGCTAAAGCACTGCGGGCACCTGAGCTCTGTTGTCAAAATATCACACATACGCTTGAGGGAACATTAGCATCCACAGCAGCTAGTTGCAAACCGCATTCATACACTAAATGTTGGAGATGATTCCAATGAGCAAATAAAACCGTTCATACTTGACCTCTTGAGGTTGATCTGTTCACGAATCATTAGTGATTCTGGTCATTAAGAGCAGTGCACATTTATCTGCTTTTTGGAGTTTAGAGAAGGGTGTAGGTCAGTGGTCAGCTAGGTGATCTGTATGACAAGTGTTGCCCTCTAGTGGACGTGTACATGAAATACATTTATCTGAAACATACAGCAAAATGTAGCCTAATGGTGAATTCACACCAAATGTGAAAATTAAGTATTCAAATGAGTCATTTACATATGAAGTACATGCTAAGAGGTGAATTACTGCAGCATGGCATGCATGATATATAATGTGCAGTGTATTTGCTGTGAAAGTGTGTACTTTGCCTTAATATCAGCTACTGTGCAAGTTAAAATAAATAAATTTAATTGATAATTTAGCATGAGGTGAAAAACATCCCGTGAGTAAACTGAAGTGATGTATTTCAGATTTGCAAAAAAATGTAGACAGCGCCCTCTAGTGGAATTAATCATCTGAAATGTACAGTAAAATGTAGCCTAATGGTGGATTCACACCAAATGCGAAAGTATTTGAACGAGTAAATTACGTATAAAGTCAATGCAAACATGCAAACAGAGGTCAGTTATTGCAGCATGGTGTGAATGATACATAATGCGCATAAAATACTACATAAAGTGTGTTTGCGCAGTGTGTTTACTACCGCGCAAGTTAAAATAAATATAGTCAAGTGAAAAATTTGCACAGGGTGAAAAACATCCTGTGAGTAAATTTAGTGAACTCAGTGAAAGTGATGTAGATGGCAGATTTGCAAAAATAGAAACTGCGCCCTCTAGTGGATTTATCATCTGAAACATACAACAAAACATACCCCAGCTCAGCGGTTCTGAATAATGGTCCTCACGACTCCCCACTCTGCACATTTAGTCACATTTATGTCTCTCGTACAGCTTCGGTAGCTTGTTCCAACTCATCAAAAATGCCCTGCGAATTTCACATAACAGGATATTTGTCCATGATTTCATTTCAGACCACATGTGTTCAATTCAAAGGGAATTAATCTGTTTGAGACCTGATTTTTTAATGCAAATCTCATAATTACAGTGCTAATCTTTATTTTTAAATGGAGTCATCTTCCAGGGAATAAAAAGTAGTGAACACTATGTAGGGGACAAATCAGTTCCTTCATAGAGGTCTCTTCCATCGAGCCGGTTATCTAAATCAGGTGTGATAAACACAAGAGAGACGCGCAGGACCAGGGCTGTATCTGAAGTCATCCCCTATACCCTTAAACAGTGCAATATTGGAGGGAGCAGCCATCTGTAGTGGGTGTCCTAAACCATAGTGGACATTTTGAAGTGCACTCAATCAATCCTGATCACTGTGCACTGCATTAAAGAGTGTACAACCCATGTACACTCAGTGGACAGCTAATAGTCATTATGCACTGTGAGAGACTGCGCACAGAGTAAATTTCACAAGATGACGTTCATAATGAAATCCTACCAGTGTTATTGTCAAAATCAGTCGTTTAATTGTTGAATTAACGTTTGTTTTCAACCAAAACACTACTTTCTGTTGTTGAATGACTATCACAGGCTCTGAGATTGAAGTCTGAAGGGTGGATCAGTCAGCACAGCAGAAACAATACGCCATCCCTTTACTGCACTCGCTTTCATTCACTCCTTTAAGTGCACTTTAGTAGTGCACTACTGTAAGGAATAGTGAATGAGGGTATGGGGGAGGATTGAGGATTGATGTTTAAAACAGTACATATGCAGACTCTATTATAGATTACTGTCTTCAGTGAAGCAGCAAAACCTTCAGTCGTGTCTATAATGAAAAGTCCAACACTCTCTTCTTTTCTCCACGTGTTTCGCAATACCCAAAGTGAACTAGAGGAACTCAAATCCTGAGAAAAGCTGCTGCGATCACACCAGTGGACACGGCCGGTGAGCGCTCCATTCTCTCAGCCTGGAGTTGTGTCTAGACAAAGCCTGTTTTATGGTAATCCGGAAACATCCGTGCCAGACGCCGGAACGCTTGCACCTTTTTTTCCTTCTTTCTGAACGTGCGTCAATTTACTCTGACGCATCCAATTTTTGACTGTCCCTCAACTTGGTCTTTGAAGCAAGGCATAATCTTCTGCAAACAGTCTGGGTCGCAGGACGTCCGCATCTCGCAGTACAATTTAAAACCCTGACAGAAAAACAAAGGCATTGAGTTAGCGCTCAGACGAGCATCCAGACGAATCGCTGCCTCAGCGCTCCCGCCGGCTTTCAGCGAGTGTGTGTTCGCCGACGACGCCGGGAAATTGCTGTGCCTGTTGTTCTGACAGTTGCGTCCAGGCTGAAAGAGCAAACGGAGCACAATGCGCTTTCGTTTTTCCCCTCCGTCTCATAGGTGCCAAGACCCGAACGGCCCAGCGGCGCTTTCAGACGGTTCGGCAGGCCTTTTGGGCACCGGCGCGCTTCAGAAACATGCTGACTTATCTGGCAACCCAGCTGAACCTTTCTCTGAGCTGAAGAATAGAAAATGTGAGAATGGAGCCTTTTCACAAGACACGGTTTAACGGTCATCAGCATCTTGAATCCTTCTATTAAAAGAGAAACGCATGCACATACACTTCATTGAGCATGTACACATAGACATCACCTATGTACTATATAACTGCAGGTTCACTATATATGACTTTAACTAGGGCTGCACGATATATTGGAAAAATCTGACATTGCCATATTTAGTTTTTGTGTGATATATATGTAATATAACTTCACCAGATGAACTGAGTAGCTGTGTTTAAAAAGATTTCATTCATTTAGATTGGGATGATGAAGTCTTACATACATTATAATGAATTACAGGCATATATAAATACAATAAAGCAAAGATAAAAGTTAAATAAACAGTGCTTTATAGATTTCTGGGGAGCTGAACAGTATTCAGGTACTGGAATTGAACAACCAAGTGTAAACTAACATGATCGTCATTGTAGAAGTTATTTAAAAACAATAATATTTAATAATATCTTTCATTCATTCATTCGTTTTCCTTCGGCGTAGTCCCTGATTTGTCAAGGCTTGCCACAGTGGAATAAACCAACTATTCCAGCATATGTTTTGCTGCAACCCAGTACTGGGAAACACCCATACACACTCATTCTCTCACACACACACACACACACACACTCATACACTATGGCCAGTTTAGTTGATCAACTCCCCTATAGCGCATGTGTTTGGACTGTGGGGGAAACCTTAAATGATTGTTGTTGTTGCGGAAAAAAGTGAAGAGCGGGGCGGAGCGTTGGATAGCGGAGGGGTTGTCGTCGCAGTAGTAGTCGCGGAAGAAAGTAAAAGTGAACAACGGACAAGGAAGGGAGGGCGGTTAAGGAGGGGGATCAGTGAAATGAGGTGCCGGATCAGATTTCAGAGGTGCTGGATCCGGCGTGTTCCGGCACAAATTAACCCCTGTATGGAAGGATGCGGTTATGGACGCTGTGTGAGTGTTATCAAAGGAGAACTGGAACAGGTGTGAGTGTGTGGTGCGTGACAGGATTTGTAGTTCCTTTGGCGGCAGAGTTCTGATTCTCTAGTGATCTGTATGGACTAGATCGCTGGTGATTGTGACAAATATGTATCTTTGCATCAAATGACAGAAAGCGAACTCCTGCGTGTGTGTGAGGTGTGTGTAGTGCAGTGTGTATGGATGCAGGACAGTAAATCTGACATGAGTCTGCCGTTCTCAGTCTCACACTAGTGTTTTCCTCTTCTGGAGGTCTGGATAACACCATCCTGGAGTTTCTCTCTCATTATTTCAGCTGATGGGATTGTAGATTAATGATGTGTTGTACTCTCCCATTCACTGCGCTCTGAGTTCACACACTATGGCCACCGCTGCTGCTGAAACACACACACACACACACACACACACACACACACACACGTGAAGAGCGTCCGTATAAAACATCAGCTCTTCTGTGGGAGTTTTCCGTGGCGTTTTTGTTTTGCGCGACCCCCTCCTTCGGCTTTAAATTAGCGCCCCCGCCATTCATCACGGAAATGGAACAACAGATAATGACGAGTTATTTATTATGATAATTAAAGACGGAGCCGTTAGACGTTATTGATCTGGCCCGCTCAAACTTCCTCTGCTGTAATTAATGGAGAGCAGGAGATCTGTAATTGTACAGTGAGTTTCCGCTAAGACGGATGGGTGCAGGAGCGCAGTGTTCCCGCAGAGAGCCTTAAACACTGATAGATCATGAGTGTGTGTGTGTGTGTGTGTGTGTGTGTGTGTGTGTGTGTGTGTGTGTGTGTGTGCGTGTGTGTGTGTGTTGCAGATATTGATACTACACTGTGTGTTTCGTGCTCTTACATGTTCTGGCCGTCAGGACGCCGCCATGGTGTGTGTGTGTGTGTGTGTGTGTGTGTGTGTGTGTGTGTGTTTAATGCACTGATGTGTGTTGAGTTTGGTCATGATATGCAGCTCCTGCTGTCGAGGACAATCTGACAACACACGGCAAATGTGATCTGACTCCCAGCAGCAGCGTTTCCCAGCCCGCTTTCTGGAGGAGCAACACTACACACACACACACACACACACACACTCTCCCGATCAACAACACTGATGCATTATTATTATTATTAGTGTTCTGAGAATGCGCTAGCGAGTGTGTTAGCTCTGATGTGTGTTAGCAAGTGTGTTAGCTCTGGTGTGTGTTAGCGAGTGTGTTAGCTCTGATGTGTGTTAGCGAGTGTGTTAGCTCTGGTGTGTGTTAGCGAGTGTGTTAGCTCTGATGTGTGTTAGCGAGTGTGTTAGCTCTGGTGTGTGTTAGCGAGTGTGTTAGCTCTGATGTGTGTTAGCGAGTGTGTGAGCGCTGGTGTGTGTTAGCGAGTGTGTGAGCGCTGGTCTGTGTTCTGAGAGTGTGTTAGCTCTGATGTGTGTTAGCAAGTGTGTTAGCTCTGATGTGTGTTAGCGAGTGTGTGAGCGCTGGTGTGTGTTCTGAGAGTGTGTTAGCTCTGATGTGTGTTAGCAAGTGTGTTAGCTCTGATGTGTGTTAGCAAGTGTGTTAGCTCTGATGTGTGTTAGCGAGTGTGTGAGCGCTGGTGTGTGTTAGCGAGTGTGTATAGCGCTGGTTTGTGGTCTGAGAGTGTGTTAGCGAGTGTGTTAGCACTGGTCCATGTTCTGAGAGTGTGTTAGCGCTGATATGTGTTAGCGAGTGTGTTACTGCAGCACTGTGTTCTGAGAATGTGTTAGCGCTGATATATGTTAGCGAGTGCGTTAGCGCTGGTCCATGTTTTGAGAGTGTGTTAGCGCTGGTCTGTGTTAGTGAGTGTGTTAGCACTGGTCTGTGTTAGCGAGTGTGTTACTGCAGCCCTGTGTTCTGAGAGTGTGTTAGCGCTGATATGTGTTAGCGAGTGTGTTAGCGCTGGTTTGTGGTCTGAGAGTGTGTTAGCACTGATATGTGTTAGCGAGTGTGTTAGCGCTGGTGTGTTTTAGCGAGTGTGTTAGCTCAGGTCTGTGTTAGCGCTGGTCTGTGTTCTGAGAGTGTGTTAGCGCTGGTCTGTATTAGTGAGTGTGTTATCCCTGATGGTTGTTAGCGATTGTGTTAGCGCTGGTCTGTGTTAGCGAGTGTGTTATCCCTGATGGTTGTTAGCGATTGTGTTAGCGCTGGTGTGTCTGGATGTGGAGGTGCTAATGCTCTGCGCGGGCGTGTGTGCGGGACTGAAGAGCTCTTATCGGAGGCTTTGATGCTCTTCACACTGGAGTATTTTCTGCAGGAGGAATCGCCTCCTCCGGGTCGCCCTTAATTCAGCTAATGACACTCTGGAGAGGAGACGCTCTACACGCCGCGCGGTAATTACGCCAAATGCAGGAGCGCGGAGGAGGACGAATACACACACACACACGCGCACACGCAGGACAGCTGGACAAGAGGACAAAACACACCGAATGTGCAACCAACATAGGCAGAAAGAAGCGCGCACACACACACACACACACACACACACACTCTGTTTTTCTGTCTCTCACTCACACACACTCTCTCTCTCTCTCTCTCTCTCTCACACACACACACACACACACACTCTGTTTTTCTGTCTCTCACTCACACACACTCTCTCTCTCTCTCTCTCTCTCACACACACACACAAACACACACACACTCACACACTCTGTTTTTCTGTCTCTCACACACACACTCTCTCTCTCTCTCTCTCTCTCACACACACACACACACACACACACACACACACACACTCACATACTCTGTTTTTCTGTCTCTCACACACACTCTCTCTCTCTCTCTCTCTCACACACACACACACACTCTCTCTCTCTCTCTCTCTCTCTCTCTCTCTCTCTCTCACACACACACACACACACACACACACACTCTCTCTCAGATTGGGTGTGTTTTAATGAGTGTTTGGAGCAGCGGTGTGTGAAGGAGGTTTCGCAAAATAAACCCACAGATGAGGAGCAGGTTTAGTCAGCAGAACAGCGATCTGCAGCCCTTAAAGCACATTAATTACAAAAGCTCAGAGGAAATGAAGAGCGCGAGTGACACGTGTGTGTGTGTGTGTGTGTGTGTGTGTGTGTGTGTGTGTGTGTGTGTGTGTGCAGCTGAGGATGCTCAGAAACACACACTCCTGTTTATCTTTGTGTTACTGTGGCTGGGGAATCTCCAGCGCCGATCATCCAGCAGCTCCGGTCTAACATTAAACATCATTAAACACAATAATAATAATAAATAATAATGATAACATTCATTCATTCATTCATTCATTCATTTTCCTTCAGCTTAGTCCCTTATTCATCTGGGGTCGCCACAGCAGAATGAACCGCCAACTATTCCAGCATATGTTTTACACAGCGGATGCCCTTCCAGATGCAACCCAGTACTGGGAAACACCCATACACACTCATACACTGCAGCCAGTTTAGTTGATCAGTTCCCCTATAGCGCATGTGTTTGGACTGTGGGGGAAACCGGAGCACCTGGAGGAAACCCACACCAACACGGGGAGAACATGCAAACTACTGACCCAGCCGGGACTCGAACCAGAGACCTTCTTGCAGTGAGGCCACAGTGCTAACCACTGAGCCACTGTACCGCCATACTACTACTGCTAATAAAAATAATAATAATAATTTGTCCTCTTAAAATAATTCAGGTTAGATTTTACTCATTCTTTGGAGTCTAAAAGGAGTTTCAGCGAGAGCTCAGGGCCACCGTATGACACAGAAAGCGTCCGCGGGGTCTTAAAAACTCTTACATTCACTGAAATATTGTGTTGTAGGTCTTACATCTTTCTTTAAACAGGTCTTCATTTTCCTTTGTTCTTGTAATGTTAACCCAATCTGGCCAAAACCCGTACAATCACCAACAACCCAACTCAATAAACTATAGACGATCTATTTAAAAAGATGATTTATAACTGGATTATCCAAACGGTTCCATTATTCTCCTCATAATATTGTTTAAAAGTGCTTCATCTATTCACTGCTGAGGACACCGGCCTGGACACACTGTTGTGCATAGATTCATTCATTCATTCAGTTTCTTTTCAGCTTAGTCCCTTTATTAATCAGGCATTGCCACAGCGGAATGAACCGCCTATTTTTATATAGATTTACAAACTTTTCAAACGTTTGTTGATTTTATTTTATTATAATAAACATTTATGTTGGAGAGCGTGTGTGATTTTACACAGTATTTCAAAGATTTAGCTAAGAAATATATAAAATATTATAATTTTTATTATTCATTAATTATTTTATTATTAAATGCATTCAATTATAGAGCTATTTTTGACAGGGCAAATACAAATCGTCCTGAGTCTTTAGGCCTTTATGAGTGTAAAATGTCATTCACAACGCTCTAAAAAATGTCTTGACAAGTCTTAAATTTAACTTGGTGAAACCCTGGAGTGTGTGTGCGTGTGCGCGTGTGCGCGTGTGTGCGTGTGTGCGCGTGTGTGCGTGTGTGTGAGTGTGTGTGTGTGTGTTTGTGTGTGTGCGTGTGTGCGCGTGTGTGCGTGTGTGTGAGTGTGTGTGTGTGTGTTTGTGTGTGTGAGTGTGTGTGCGTGTGTGTGTGTGTGTGTGTGTGTGTTTATGTGCGTGTGCGCATGTGCGCGCGTGTGTGCGTGTGTGCGTGTGTGTGAGTGTGTTTGTGTGTGTGTGTGCGTGTGTGCGTGTGTGTGTGTGTGCGTGTGTGCGTGTGTGTGTGTGTATTTCCTGAAATAATCAGCAGTCATCTTTAACCAGAGAGTACGCAGGTTTAAACATAAAACTTACATCATTTTCCATGACTTCTCCTGTTAGCACTATAATTCCTAAATATTTGTAGGTTCTCAGTTAATTCTAAACACACACACACACACACACACACACACACACACACACACACACACGCACACACACACACACACACACACACACACACACACACACACACACACACACACACACACACACACACACACACACACACGCACACCTGGCACAGAATGAAAGTGTTGCTTTTCCTCCTACACAGTCACCCACACACACTTAGAGACGGGTGTCACGCTCCTGACACACACGTACGCATGCAGACACACACGCACACACACACTCTGCTCCTGCTGTTATTACCCATGATTCCTCTGGATGTGACGCCACAGGGCACACGTGTTGAAGCAGCTTCTGTCTTTGAAGCTCAAGCGTGTCACTTTAACATTCACTGTTGAATCTGACTGCAGTGTGTGTGTGTGTGTGTGTGTGTGTCTGTGTCTGTGTGTGTGTGTGTGTGTGTGTGTGTGTGTGTGTGTGTGTGTGTGTGTGTGTGTTTGTTTCTGTGTTCAAACACACACACTCTCAAACACACACACTCTTAAACACACCCTCAAACACACACACTCTCAAACACTCTCTCAAACACACTCTAAAATACACACTCAAACACACACTCAAACACGAACGCTCAAACATACACGCAAACACACACACACTCTCAAACACACACACACTCTCAAACACACACACACTCTCAAACACACACTAAAATACACTCTCAAACACACACACACACACTCTTAAATTCACTCTCAAACATACGCTCACACACACACACTCAAACACACACACTCTCAAACACACTAAAATACACTTAAACAGACACACACTCTTAAACACACACTAAAATACACTCTCAAACACACACACTCTCAAACACACTAAAATACACTTAAACAGACACACACTCTTAAACACACACTAAAATACACTCTCAAACACACACACTCTCAAACACACTAAAATACACTTAAACAGACACACACTCTTAAACACACACTAAAATACACTCTGAAACACACACACACTCTCAAACACACACTAAAATACACTCTCAAACACACACACACACTCTCAAACACACACTAAAATACACTCTCAAACACACACACACTCTTAAATACACTCTCAAACATACGCTCAAACACACACACTCTCAAACACACACTAAAATACATTCTCAAACACACACACACTCTTAAATACACTCTCAAACATACGCTCAAACACACACACTCTCAAACACACACTAAAATACACTCTCAAACACACACACACTCTTAAATACACTCTCAAACACACACACTCTCAAACACACACTAAAATACACTCTCAAACAGACACACACTCTTAAATACACTCTCAAATATACGCTCAAACACACACACTCTCAAACACACACTAAAATACACTCTCAAACACACACACACACTCTTAAATACACTCTCAAACATACGCTCAAACACACACACTCTCAAACACACACTAAAATACACTCTCAAACACACACACACTCTTAAATACACTCTCAAACATATGCTCAAACACACACACTCTCAAACACACACACACACACACACTCTCAAATACACTCTCAAACAAACAGAGTGTGTGTGTGTGAATAAGTCTGCCTGTGTGTATCTGTGCATGTGTGTATGTTTGTTTGTGTGTGTGTGTGTGTGTGTGTGTCAGACTTCAGCTGTTGAGTCTGTGATGTGGCTGGAGGTCAGAGGTCGCCGTGTTGATCTCAGGAATGCAGATCTTGCAGGAGTCGTGGCAGATTGGAGCATGTCAGGAATGCAGCGGCTCTCACGGGACTCTCAGAACGCTCAGAGCTGGAGCAGCAGATGCAGAGATCCTCAGAGCTGCTCTTCAGAAACTACAGTACAGTGGAGGACGGGTCACCTGACCAGGCTGTAGAACAGAAAGTGGCAATCGATGTCATTCTCATTAACCCCCCCCCAGTCTACAGTCAGAGGCCAGAGAGTGTGTTTGATGTTTTGGAGTGTGTCAGAAATGATCTCAGCACTGAATCCACTCATGATCTTCTTGTCGTTTGCTGTTTCTTGTGTTTGATCGTTCTCTGAGTTCTCAGCCGTCACTTCTGATGAGCGAGCGCTCGATAGACTTTATCAGCCCGTCGCTCCAGACAATCAATAAGTGTTTACACTCAAGGGCGTTTACACAATCAGAGCGATTCTGCAGACGGATGCACTGTGGGAACACTCCAACACTGCGTCTTCTCTCAGATTCAGGGACGGCCGATGTGGATAGCACCATATTGTCTGGTGTTTATTGCAATGAGGATATTAAAGGGGCAGTTCACGCAAAAATCTACATTTACTCAGGATTTACTCTCTCTAAACCTCTTTGAGTTTCTGTTGAACACGAAGAAGATATTTAGCTGAAAACCAACAAACACTGACTGCTGTTGAAAGAAGAATAAATACTATATAAGTCAACATTCTTCAAAATATTCTCCTTTTTTTAGTTTAACTGGAGAAAGAAATTAATTTCCATTGGTAGATGAACTATCCTCTTAATCTAATTTAGATAAATCAAGTATCCACTGAGAGACAAAAAAGTTCCACAAAGCAATGTTCTGAGTTATAATAGTTGATTAATTCTTTAATTAAATGCAAAGCTGATGGAGTATACACTAACCTGAGCATTATTCAGACACTAGATGGAGACAGACGAAAACAGCTGATGGAGTATACACTAACCTGAGCATTATTCAGACACTAGATGGAGACAGACGAAAACAGCTGATGGAGTATACACTAACCTGCGCATTATTCAGACACTAGATGGAGACAGACGAAAACAGCTGATGGAGTATACACTAACCTGAGCATTATTCAGACACTAGATGGAGACAGACGAAAACAGCTGATGGAGTATACACTAACCTGAGCATTATTCAGACACTAGATGGAGACAGACTAAAACAGCTGATGGAGTATACACTAACCTGTGCATTATTCAGACACTAGATGGAGACAGACGAAAACAGCTGATGGAGTATACACTAACCTGAGCATTATTCAGACACTAGATGGAGACAGACTAAAACAGCTGATGGAGTATACACTAACCTGAGCATTATTCAGACACTAGATGGAGACAAACAGACTAAAACAGCTGATGGAGTATACACTAACCTGAGCATTATTCAGACACTAGATGGAGACAGACTAAAACAGCTGATGGAGTATACACTAACCTGAGCATTATTCAGAAACTAGATGGAGACAAACAGACTAAAACAGCTGATGGAGTATACACTAACCTGCGCATTATTCAGACACTAGATGGAGACAGACTAAAACAGCTGATGGAGTATACACTAACCTGTGCATTAATCAGACACTAGATGGAGACAGACTAAAACAGCTGATGGAGTATACACTAACCTGTGCATTAATCAGACACTAGATGGAGACAGACTAAAACAGCTGATGGAGTATACACTAACCTGAGCATTATTCAGACACTAGATGGAGACAGACAGACTAAAACAGCTGATGGAGTATACACTAACCTGAGCATTATTCAGACACTAGATGGAGACAGACTAAAACAGCTGATGGAGTATACACTAACCTGAGCATTATTCAGACACTAGATGGAGACAGACTAAAACAGCTGATGGAGTATACACTAACCTGTGCATTATTCAGACACTAGATGGAGACAGACTAAAACAGCTGATGGAGTATACACTAACCTGAGCATTATTCAGACACTAGATGGAGACAGACTAAAACAGCTGATGGAGTATACACTAACCTGCGCATTATTCAGACACTAGATGGAGACAGACTAAAACAGCTGATGGAGTATACACTAACCTGAGCATTATTCAGACACTAGATGGAGACAGACTAAAACAGCTGATGGAGTATACACTAACCTGAGCATTATTCAGACACTAGATGGAGACAGACTAAAACAGCTGATGGAGTATACACTAACCTGAGCATTATTCAGACACTAGATGGAGACAGACTAAAACAGCTGATGGAGTATACACTAACCTGAGCATTATTCAGACACTAGATGGAGACAAACAGACTAAAACAGCTGATGGAGTATACACTAACCTGAGCATTATTCAGACACTAGATGGAGACAAACACTCAAAAACACCGGCTGGGTCAGTTGGTGTTTCTGTGTGGAGTTTGCATGTTCTCCCCGTGTTGGTGTGGGTTTCCTCTGGGTGCTCTGGTTTCTCCCACAGTCCAAACACATGCGCTATAGGGGAACTGATCAACTAAATTGACCGTAGTGTATGAGTGTGAATGTAAGAGTGTATGGGTGTTTCCCGGTGTTGGGTTGCAGCTGGAAGGGCATCCGCTGTGTAAAAACAATGCTGGATAAGTTGAATGAATGAATGAATGAATGATAACATTATACAGATGCAGAGTGTCATGAATAAACTGAAAAAGCCCTCTGAGGTGTTTATGGTGTGTATATTGATGTAGAAAATCATCATTTCTGGATCATTTTAATCCTTTAATTGTTTTTATCTGTAAAGATATTTGTGTGTTGCTGATCATCCTGTGTGTATTCAGCAGTGTGAAAGCAATTATACCTGTATAGGTGCATAACTAACACACTCTGCTGGACTATAGAGCAGCTCTTAGTTGGTCAACGGTTGGTCTATTTCAGCTCCTCAGAATAGCAACGCTCCAACAATGCGCCTTAACACACCTCCTTCACAGACCAGTACACACACGAGTCCACAGAGTGGCGCAGATGGATTTACTATTTAAACAGCGTGACGCAAAATGTGAAAATTAGGGTTGTGCTGGTCTGAAAATAGCAACACATCACGCCAAACACGTCTTGCACCTTATTGCGCCGGCTGTATGATAGGGCCCTTAGTGTCAGCAGTGTTGATGCGCTGCAAAAAATGATCACTTAGAGTTTTAGTCCTGTTTCTAATCCAAACATCTAAAACCATCTGAAATCAAGAAGCATTTTCTAGACGAGCACACATTATAGTGTTGTTTTCAGAAAAATGAAGAGAGTTTATCTTTAAAACAAGCTGAATAATCTGACTATGGGGGAAGCAGGATAATCTTGTTTCTGCTTTGAAATAACATCACATCATTCCCCTATTGGCAGGTTATTCTGCTAGTTTTAATCAAAAACTCTCTTCATTTTGACTCAGTATTTATGAAAATTAGTCTACATGTCTTACTTGTCTTCTTGCTTCTTGATTAGACTAAAATGCTGGACTAGAAACAAGACAGAACTCATTTTTTGCTGTGTGTGTTTGAGAGTGTGTGTGTGTATATGTGTGTCTATATTTAATGAAGTTCCTAACGGGAGGAGCCTGATTAGTCAGGTGGGTCAGTCAGTTATCATGTAAACAGTGGTCCTTGCACTGTTTCAGTTGACAGTTCCGGCATCCCTCCACCTCCCCATCTCTTAGGGATGGGAGGTCCGAGCTCACTTAGGGGTTTAGTTTGGGCCCCCGCTTCAGGACAGCAATGTCAAAATCGTTTACCATGTTGACACAATTGATCGAGCAGGTGAACTCGTGAATGTGTGTGTGTGTGTGTGTGTTCCTCTCTCTCTCTCTCTGTCTCTCTTATGCAGTGTGTTGTTTTTGTTGGCAGGGTTCAGCGTGGTCTGTTAATTACGCTTTTATTCTCTCACACACACACACACACACTCTCTCTGCATTAACTCTTGCTGTGCTGCAGTGGAGCGAGCGCCGCTTGCTGTTATTTTCCCTCTTCTTCATGTGACACTTGTTCTCTGATAATAAAGGTTATCTTTTACATTTGGCCGCGTGGTAAATGACAGGCGGTTAATCCGGCCACCGGCGCGTTTATCAGCGCGCTCCAGCTGCAGAATAATCTCGCGCGCGCTTTTCTGCGAGATGGCCAGAAAAAAAGCCCCGGCGTCTCCATCAATCACTCCGTCATGAGGCAGAAATGTGACCCGCTCAGGAATGCAGACCTGAGGCGCGGAGAGAACGCAGATGTGGACGCCGCTCACATTATGAGCGATACACACACACACACACACACACACTAAACACTTTTTACACTTGCACATGTACTTTTGTCATTATAAAACACTCTTTGCTGTAGTCAGAGACGGCTGCTTCTCACTCAGGGCTGCTGTTTATGCTAATGAGGGAGAGATGGGCACTAGTGGGCGGGGCTTTTCCCCTCTGATGACACGTACAAACGGGAGAATGTCAGTCAAAGTGTTTCTGCAGACTGTTCTGATCAAGTCACATACAATTAAATCATGTTGACCACTAGAGTACTGTGGCCTCACAGCAAGAAGGTCGCTGGTTTGAGTCCCAGCTGGGTCAGTGTGTGTTTCTGTGTGGAGTTTGCATGTTCTCCCTGCATTCGCGTGGGTTTCCTCCAAGTGCTCCAGTTTCCCCCTACAGTCCAAACACATGCGGTACAGGTGAATTGGGTAGGCTAAATTGTCCGTAGTGTATGAGTGTGAATGAGTGCGTATGGATGTTTCCCAGAGATGGGTTGCAGCTGGAAGGGCATCCGCTGCTTAAAATAGATGATGGATATGTTGTCGGTTCATTCCGCTGTGGCGACCCCATATTAATAAAGGGACTAAGCCGAAATTAAAATGAATGAATGAATGAATGCGTGAGGGTCATGTGACCGTCAGGAAGAGCGCAGCATCTCATTTCTCACAGGACGCGTTCTCTGTTCTTGCGGTCTCCCGGGTTCGTTCTTCCGATGTGACCTGGCAGGACTGTTCTCCACAAGTCCGTTCTCTGCGTTCTTGGAATTGAGAAACAGCCTCTGACAGGCTTGTGGGAACGGTGGGCGGGGAGAACTAGCTCATTTGCATTAAAGGCACAGGCCACGACAGCCGCAGTGTGCTCAGAGCTGAAAATGACAACATTCTGAAAGCTTTAATAGATAATCTGATTGAGCTGAAACTTTACAGACACATTCTGGAGCCCCAAAAGACTGAAATGAAATCTTGAAGGAGAGCCGAATCACAGTGTTTAAGATTCTAATGGCGTTCGGCACAGCATATTTGTTTCCTCACCTGAGGTTGCCTAAGAGCGTCTTTCTGATGGCTAAAGCTGAAATTGAACAATCTTCAATAATCCGCCAACACTGAGAGCGTCGTCACAGTCCAGCAGATAAACGCTGCTCTGGCCTTTTGTGGCTCCATGCTAACTTATCTGAGGGAAGTGAAGCAAGAACATGCTAGCCTGACCGGCTCCGGCCCCACAAAAGCGCCAAAGGAAGCGTAAAATGCGTCTGGGCGTTAGCGGTCACACTCGGCTGTTTGTGCTAGCGGCTAATCTGCGCTTCTGACCGCAGCACAATGCAGCTTTACAGATCTCCGTGGCTCAGATTGATCTCATTACCGCCGCGGGGGGATTTTCCACAGTGAATTCCCTCATCCTGGAGGAGCGTCCGATCGATTGAGCGTTCGTGAGCCGCAGAATCACTTTCTCTTAGACAAACCCTGCTAACTTAAACTGCGGATGA
>NC_079441.1:73901608-73931608 GCF_903798145.1 Danio aesculapii | reverse complement strand
CCCACAGCAGATTAATGCCTCTGTCGGCTGCAGCGACACCGCGCTAGACTCACACACACACACACACACACACACAAGTGTAGGTTAGACTTCCCAGTGATCCCTCTGCAGCTTTCTGTAGCTTTTGTGGTAATTTTATACCTGCGTGTTTAGTAAAACAGACCGACGCGTAACTGTAGCTCCGCACAGACGAAGCCTACGCACCACAGAAGAGCTAAAATTAGCCGCGTTATGTAGCTCGCAGCCTGTGAAGGTCACCAGAGGATTTAGAGTCGAATGTTTGCAGAAAGATATGAAAATTTGTGCTAATGCCCAAGGGACGATTACTGGAAATGTTTTAAATGGACGGTTCTGGGCATGACGGATCATCTGTGGTTTATTTCAGTCGGATGAATCACGAAAAGATGCCAAGAACACATCCAGGTCGTGTTTCCAACCCCAAAAAAAAACAAAGCCATCGTGGTTCCGCCTGAAGAGAATGAACTCTTTTCATCATGACATTATTTTTCACGAGGCCCTCTTGTACTGAGATCATTTTCATTTACTGAGCTGGTAAATTATGAATTAAACCTTGAGAAGTATGAATTCAGAATAGCAGACCTTGGCACTCGCTTGGCATAAATTAAGGACATCTTCAAATCTTTGCTGAATCGCAGCGCTCTCTGAAAGAGCATTATAATGATTTCCCAGACAATGAGGAGCGTTTGAGGCTCTTTATGAGCTGCGGGAAATCCTCCATTACAGCCCGAGCCTCCCTGTGAGTGTCATAATCACGCTTTAGTCACTATTTAGACAGGGATATTATTCTGTTGTCTATCACACGCTCGTTCAGATCCTTCACTGTTTTCTGGAAACAAGAGAAAACGTCTCTACAACTGTCAACATGCGAGCGGGAGCTGAACGCTGATGCTCTCTGATGTAAATCTGCAGTAAATCATTGCATTTCTAACCAAATCTGACACCAATTGTCCAAAAGCAGGGTGGAAAGCCGAGCCTGATGGATTTTTGCGTCTGTGTGATTTTGTGTACTTGATCGGAGGTGTTTGCAGCTCATAGAAAGCGAATCCCGGGAGATGTTTGGTCAGTTCAGTGGTAATCAGTGTGTTTGAGTGTGTGTTGGTAATGTTCCCTAGGGGCTTTTTGAGCTCTTGTTTGCTTTAGATTGCTTGTGTTTGCCGTAGGTTCACACACACACATGCAAGCAAACACACACACAGGAGGTGCTTAACCTTCACATTTTAACTTCACAAATACATACTGGCTATAGCAGGTTGAATATGTGTGTGTTATTTTTGTGTAAATGTGTGTATTAGGGTCTGAAATAGATCATTATTTTGTCTGGGTGAGTGAGTGGTGAGTGTTTAAATGAGCCCTCAGCAGCTACTTGACTTCATACATGTGCATGTTTAAGTTTACTGTTGGTGTTTGAGGGATTAAGGCTATGTCAAGGTACCAATTTCTATCATTTTTTTATTAAATTACTTATAATAGTAGAAATAATGCAGTTTTAAATGCATCACATTTTAACAAAGATTTAATATAATGTGTCTATAGAATTGTTTATGTAAGAATAATTGATTAATTCAAAGGAAACACAAGTTTATATAGTTTGTTTAGTTTGTCTGCTGTATAGTTTGTCTGCTGTATAGTTTGTCTGCTGTATAGTTTGTCTGCTGTATAGTTTGTCTGCTGTATAGTTTGACTGCAACACACACTGATATTACAGAATGGCTCTTTCTGCATTCTCTTCAACATTGGTGTGATGTGTGAGAGAACCCAAGAGGAGCTCTCAGGAGCGAAAACCTCACTCTGTTTCAATTTTCCAAAGTCCTACCCATAAAAAACTCACTTGACAGGCGTTCAACCCAATAACTCAGGAAGGTTTTGTTTTTAAATGCTGCTACACGCTGCACAAGGACAGTATATAAAATTGTAAAAAATAAAATAAATAAAAAAAAAACAGTATTTTAATTGTGATGCCAAAAAAAATTGTACATCTTGATCAGCAGTGCCCAAACTTGGTCCTGAAGTTGGAGTTTTGCTCCAACTTGCTTCAACACAACTGCCTGGAAGTGTCTAGTATGAGTAGTAAGTGCTTGATTATCTGGTTCAGATAGGTCTAATTGGGGTTGGGGCTAAACCTTGCACCCCTGATGTACATCAACCAATCTAGTCCTGGGGTGTCTCTGAGCTAAAGTCATCTGGTGGGTTCGAAGACCTGGATCAGTTGCCTGTGGTGTGTTTCATTTGGACTGAGGCTAAACTATGACAGCGGTCCTCTGGGAGCGGGTTTCTTTGGGGCAGTTGTGGCCTAATGGTCAATGAGTTGGACTTGTGACTGAAAGGTTGCAGGTTTGATTCCCGGTAACTACAATTACAATTATTGTTACAACAATAACAATAAAATCTGGGTTTACCATTGTAAATGTTCAGGTTTAAATGATTTTCCAGTCCTGCTTCTGGAGTGTCTCTGACCTGCAGATTTGGATCTTGTGGATCTAAAGATCTTGATCAGTTGTCTGTAGTGTGTTTAATTTGCACTGGAGCTAAACTTCAGGTCAGAGGTCCTCCAGGAGCAGGTTTGATTTCTGTGGGTTTTTGGGGCAGTTGTGGCCTAATATTCAATGAATTGAACTTGGAACCCAAAGGTCGCAAGTTTGATTCCCAGACCTGGAAGGAATTGAAGGTGAGGGTAGTGGATGAACCGCACTCTCTCCGTCTTCAACACACAAGGACTGTATATAAAGCTGTAAAAAACAACAGTATTTTAATTGGGCCGGCAAAAAATTCATGATGAGGGGTGCCAAAACTTGGTCCGGGAGGGCTGGTATCTTGCTGAGTTTACCTCCAACTTGCTTCAACACACCTGCCTGGAGGTTTCTTGTATGACTAGTAAGAGCTTGATTAGCTGCTTCAAGTGTGTCTAATTGGAGTTGGAGCTAAACTCTGCAGGACACCGGACCTCCAGAACCGAGTTTGGGTACCCCTGCTCTACAGTATACACTCTACAGTTCTATAATCTACACAGGGGTCTGCAGTGTTACTTGTAGTTCAAAACGGTGATTAAATTGTTCATTTTGTCATGGACCGGGTGGTTGTTGGGGAGGCACTGAACCCCTAATTGTTCCCCGGGCTCACAGTGTGTGTGTGTGTGTGTGTGCTCTCATTTCTCACTCAAAATGTATGTGTTTGCACTTGGACGGGTTAAGAACAGAGGACCAATTTCGAGTATGGGTAAAACCCAAGTTGACAAGGCTCATGATCTCTGATGAAGAGTTAGTGTAACGGTGGCACTGTGGCTGTGTTTCAGAGGATCAGCTGCCCGCAGGTTTCCCCACCATAGACATGGGCCCTCAGCTGAAGGTGGTGGAGCGCACCCGTACAGCCACCATGCTCTGTGCTGCTAGCGGGAACCCAGACCCTGACATCTCCTGGTTCAAAGACTTCCTCCCAGTCAACACCAGTAACAACGGCCGCATCAAGCAGCTCCGATCAGGTAACGCACCTCTGAACGCTTGGCTCTGTAACGCCAGACCAGAGACGCTTTCTTTACTGTTGATGCGTTTTTGTTCTTTCAATTGGAGGGGTGGGGTGTGGGGTGGGTGGGGAGATCTGTAGGAAACGGCTTCGTCCTCTTTTTTTCTGTGTGATGTGTCTTGTGTTCCTGTCTGTTTAATTTATTACCCATGATTCACTGCTATGACTGCATTTTTTGGCCAGCTTAAATTGGGCTTTGTTTTCTCCTTCCATTTTAACACTTAGCCGCTAAAAGCAGCCGAACCATGCATAATAAATAACTCTCGTTCTCCATGTCCTTATTTTTCTTCCTCAAAAAGCGCAATTAGTATGATCTGGCTTCATTCAGGGCTCTCAAAAGAATCATCAAAGTTGTTTTGTTTGTTGCTTTCATGTCATGACGCACACGTACCAGCAGCAGCAGAAGCAGCCTCCAAAACCTAATGCCCACAAATCGAGGAGCTGTCCGTACCTGTGTGTGTGAGTGTGTGTGTGTGTGTGTGTGTGTGTAGGAGACCCTTGTTGTGTGTCTGCGCATCCAATTGACCAAAGGGCTGAACATGTTGGTGATTCTTGAGTCGGGAGCCGCAATAAACGCTGCTTCCCTCCGCCTGCGGTCTCCGGCGTAACGCTTCCCACATCCCCTGTTTGAGTTCGCCATTGTAACCCAACCGTGCCGCTTGAGTCGCTGAGAGCAGTTTTCCAGCACTCGATGGCACGATCTGTCTTCCCGGAGCTCTCGGCTCTGCCCCTGTCCTGTTTTCTTCTTCCGTTGTCTGATTTCTCTCTTGATTTTTCCAAGCCGTGTTTTGATAAGCCTGTGCAATAGAGTGTCAGATTTAAGTGTGTCAACCAGAGCAAACGTAAGGAATATAATCATATTTTCTATGCTGTCTTTCTTCTCTCTGTTTTGTAAATCTCCAGAGTCCTTTGGTAAGTTTGTAGATCTGAGCACACATGCCTCCCACTAATGTTCCATGTTTCTCAAACTACTGTTAAAATGCATGGCATGCATTTTACTAACGGTGTCAATAAGCCAGTAGAGCACACACACACACACACACACACACACTAGCTGACTAGCAGTAAATAAAGCACACGATCACTTGAAGACACGGTCAGGGCCACGATTCGTCACTGACACTGACACTATCACTCCATCTGTGTCTGAAACCACAGCTCAAAGACTGTCCACTGTTTCACTCCAAGACCAAACCCCCCAGTCAAACCTCAATCCTCCCCCCAGTAGATCAGGGCCACTGCAGGTCTCAGTCGGCCCCTGTGCTTCACCAATGTTGCTCTCTGACCTCTAGAGTGACCAATGATCAATCCTGTGCTTTTCTCCACTAGAGCCAATGGCTGTCTTTTCTCAGTTTCTCTTTCCTGTTGTAGCCTAATTCAGTCTGTAAGAAAGCAAAGCAAATCTAATTTGATTCTTCTTCCAAAGCGGCCAGACTCTCTTCTCGTACTAACGACTCTTCTTTCTTAATCTTATTTGCATTCATATAATCCACCCAGGTGGTACGCCAATAAGAGGTAAGAGTGCTCAACTCAAGTTCACAGAATGAACAACTGACTTCATTCTTCCTGTCCCACATGTGTCTGCATCCATCAAACACCCCTCCCCCCCTCCATCTCGTTCTGTTCCCGCCATCCATCTCCCGCCATTTTTGCGTAAGCGCTTCTTCTTCTTCCTTTCGTTTGGTTTTTCTTTCAGTTCGAGAAAGCCTCTTGTATTTTTCCCCCACACTCTTCAGAGTCGATATGCTTACTGCAGCCCAAAGAAGCATATCCTATACGTGTTTTTGTTTTTCTCCTCCTCTTCTATTTCATTATTATGATTTTTTCTTTGGTTTTGGTTTTTATCTTTTGGCCATAGCAGATCATGTGTCCCTTTTTTCGTCCAACTAAAACAGCCAAACATTTTTCCCCCCTTAGCTGTTCTTGTTCAGCCGCACATGAGCCCAGATGCCGGAGACACGCCGGAGACCTCTCTGCCACGATTTTTCCCCATTAAAAAGCATCTTTCTGTCTTTTTTTGAATCGCTCTTCAATCGTCCTTCATTTGCTTTCCTCTACCTGTACCCTTCTCAAAACAAGCTAAAAAAGCCCAAACAACTACTTTTTTGATAAAGTTTCTGCGGTGCTTTTTTTCCTTCTTCCACCTATTTTTCCTTCTTGCTTTTCTTGGGTTGAAGGCTGTTTTCCTTTTTGACGTTTTTATTTTTGTTCCATTCTTCAGGGTTGGGGAAAAGCTAACAGTGGGTCTGGCAGACGATACTGAGGCGGCCATTTTGTGTCATTTTTTTTTGTTTTTTGTTTTTTGTCAAGCTGCTCAGGAGCCGGCGTCCGCCGCGGTTTAGTGCACTCCAAGAAACGTTTTTCCCTGGGTCATGTGACACCACACTGCTGATCCCATTGGTGGATTTTTATGGGTGTCATTTTAGCTTTGCGTAAGCTATGGCAGTGATTGGTTGCTTTCTTGTCGGCGCTTTTGACTTTTCTAATACACTTGCATTTTGTTTTTCAGCTAAGGGTTGTCAAAAGGTTGTAAGTTGTGCCGACACACATTTCTTGTTCTTTGGAAAGATTTGCATGTGCTAGAGGTTTATGTACTGGTAACGATAATTCTCCCAACAGATTTTTTCTTCTTCAATTTTTACGAATCAAGCAGCACTTGATTTTTGTTTTTTACCTGGAAATGCTGCCGTTTTTTGTCCATTGGCCATTTTATTGATCGATTCGAATTGAATTTGACCCCAAATTTATTCTTTTTTTTAACTGTCCTCCCCCTTTATGCTGCTTTCGTATACTGTAAACCTTTTTTTATTTGAGTCATATGCTGCTGTATCGCAGTTTCCACTCATTCCCATGATGAACAGTCCTGTGAGATGTGTAATAATATTGCAGGGCTACCTCCCTTCACCTTTTGTAGACCTTTCAATTGATAATCGATCAGTCTCATCATTATTGATTATTATCCCAGCTGTTTTTTCTAAACAGTAACGATTTTGAAACCACCCGTACGATTAAGTGCCTTTAGAAACCCTGCAACATGTATCTTGTACTCTATGTTTTCCTCTCCATTGATGTGGTTGTAAAATGTCCGAGATAATTAACGCTGCAAAGTTTGTTTTCTTTCTGTGTGCCTCCTCAAATGTCTACTGCAGCGTTCGCCGCGCTCTTCTCTAGGCCCGTTTCCAGGATAGTTTCGATTCCAGTTCTTCCAAATTACCCATTTCCTGACAAAATCATAATATGCATCGCGAATGCACCGTGAAATCCATCTTTAGTGCCGAAATTGCTTTCCCATCATGCATCGGGCCTAGAGAATGAAATGCTGCATTAGATATTTTAAGGGGGAAACATTTCTACCCCCAGCTTCCCAGGAGCTTAGCTTGCATAAAGTGGTAAAGTCTATAGGAAGCTCTGCTGAGAAGAGGGTTAAACGTCAGCATAGCCCAGCCGTTCTGTTGCGTCCACCCTTATGGAGACCCAAACAGAACAAATAATGCAATTCATACAGAGAAATAGGCCTAGCGAGTGTGACTGAGTGAAGGTTGTTTAATGGCTTCTATTATTATTGTAATTACCTTCTTTTCTGCTGCGTGTTTTCTCCCACTGTGCAGGAGCGCTGCAAATCGAACAAAGCGAGGAATCGGACCAAGGGAAGTACGAATGTGTCGCGACCAACAACGACGGCACACGTTATTCCGCTCCTGCCAACCTGTATGTCAGAGGTAGGAAAAGCCCACAGCGGTAAAGAAAAGCAACAAAAGAGCACGTACACACACCTGAATGACACCCGAGAGCGGCTCAGCTTTGTTGTTTGGATCTCTTTGGTTTTCCACAGCGCTGATTTTCTGCCTGTTTTGTGTTTATTCTCCTTTTTTAATGACGTTAATGCTTGCTGTGTTTGTTATATTACTGACTCTTAAGGAATGAGTTTAACCTCTTCGCTCTCTGCAGCAAATGCCTGACCGCTCTGTTTATCACTGCAAACATGAATACAACTATTTGATTTATTCTAATTTATTCTATTCTGATTTGATTTCTAATTATGAAATAATAAGTCAATGTTTACAATATAATCTGTAGTCTGTAATGTAAAAGGTGTATGTGTGATTCTTCATTTAAATGACCTGATAATATTAAAGGAGACATTATCATGTATGCCGTATGCAGTGTTGGTGTTTTAATCCTGAAAACACGAATGAAAAGTCATTAGTTTTGTATTTAATCAATATTTAAAATCATTCTTAAGCTTGATTAAATTCAGCCCCTCCTAATTTGATTGAATGAATCGTCATGCAATCAGCAGGTCCTGTGACTGAAGAATCACTCCTCTGTATAGATATGAAATGTTTATTGATGTTGACGTATGATGGAACATGTGTGCATTCTTCACTTCAGGTTTATATGTATACAGAGTCAACATGAAATTGCATTAGTATCCCATTTTCATATGTATGAAACAAGACATTCAGCATCAAACGGCTTGATTTGTCTTTTTTATCAAGAATTAAGTGCATGGCTAAAATTTCTTTGCGTTAAAAACAAGACCACCGATCATACTTTAGATTTTATGTTGACTTTAATACAAAGTGTAATATTTTCAGCTGCCAAAATATGTTCCATCCTATAAAACGTGAAGGCCTGATGTCCTTAGGAGAGCGGCCGTATTGATGCACAGGCCCAGTCATGTGGTTTACATTAAAATATATGTATATATGTCAAATATGAACAAAACTCCTGACCAAAGTCAGCGCAAACCGCAGGGACTGCTGATGGCACGTAAAGCTCATAACTGGACCTGTGTCATTTTCTTTAATGGGCAGCGCATTAAAAGGCCTGTAAAATGCAGCACACTTTTCTTTTCCTAGACATTCTGTCTCTAGCAGCAATTCTCTGGGTTGAATGTGGCCTGTTTTACTCTCTCTGTATTTTCCCTTGTTTTTCTCCTCATTTTATTTCGTTTCCGCATCAATTCCCTACATCCCTCAGAGCTGCGAGAAGGTTGGTGTGTTTTTTCTTTCTAACCATCTTCAAACTGAAAGCCTGTGATACAAACACTAGTCGCAATTCCCAAGAGTACGAAAGCAATGATTGTAGCTGCATTTGCGTGTCTATGATTCGATTCTGCTTTTGGTTCCTTATGTTTTGGACAGTTCCTTCTCCTTTTCCTTTTGTTGTGGTCTGAACAAATGTCCTGCTCTCCGCTGTACTGCTTGACCAAAAAGTGGTGCATGTCAGTCCGAATGTGTGCAGTATGTCGGGGAGGGGGGGGGTCTGCATGGTGGATTGGTCATGCTCAAGTTGTCCGTTCTTCACCCACATGTCAGTGGTCCTGCTTCGTTACTCTGACCAACACCACACACACTTTCCTAGTCAAACTCTGTGTGCTGACCTTGCTCGGTACAGACTGTGATGGGATATGCTCCGCAGCTCTGTGAGATCAGATATTTTCTTTCCTTTGCACCTAACAAGCTGCTAATAAAGGACAATTGATGCATGTAGAGCGTTGTTCTCTCGACTCGACAAACGGAACGGTATTCAGATGAAAGGGAAAACATCATGTCTCCTGGAACGGCGTTTCAATTGGAAATTAATTGCAATAGGATTGAAAATCTGTTCGCAATAATTAGAGATTTCATCTCCAGAGAACCGCAACATCTTCAGTCAAAAGGCAAGCCACGCGTCACTGAAACTCTTACATTTCTTGAGGAGTCTTAAATGTTTGTTTGGGTTCATCGTGATTCTATTATGCTTTAATTATAAGTGGTATAATAAATCCTGACCAAGAGCTGCCCTCTTAAACAGATAAATCTGGCAGGCAGACTGGGATTTAACCCTGCTGTAATTCCTGCATAAACCAGTTTGAGTTCTGTGATGGTCCAGGCTAGTTAAGACTATACTGCTATAGTCCTGGTCTAACTGGTGGACCAGTATAGTCACATCAGTGTAACTCACCACTCCAACTTCCCATGCTGGACATGAGCCCACCTACATCACCCGCTGGTCTCTGAAGTAAAATTTATATTTGCTGGTAACCAGTAGTAGCCAGAAATCATTATGGTAACCATTAATGCTGGACTTTTCAGAACCCTAACCATGGTGCAGATCCAGCCCTGATCAGATTCCCCTACCTGTAGTTAAGGCTACGTCCACACGGCAATGATTGTGTTTGTGTCTTTAGCAGATCCTAAAAGTTTTACATCCACACACATAAATATCTGCGTCCAAATGAAAACAGTACTGCTGCGGTGATATTGTGTAATACGTATGCCACACCTATAGGAGGCACTGTAAAGAAACACAGACACACACAGAGAGCATGTGCATGTAATTCTTCTGCGCACTTTAGACAAACACAAGATGATGCCTAATGCACGTATATCTAAAATTATCTGAGGCGTGAAAACAGTTTTCTGATGGTCGTCTAATCGATACAGCATTATCAAGGTTTGTTGTAATGGTGCTAATAAACTTAGCTCTGAAAGCTGTCAGTGTTGGCATTTCCTGTTCTTTTCTACAAGGTTTTGTCTAGTCACGTGCTACAGTCATCATTTCTAAAAGGTTTAATTTTGCTTATCAGCATGGCTATGGGAGAAGTGGCGTTTTGAGATGTTCCCCACTCAGTAAACTGTTATCCAAAAAGTTAATTACAGATCTTAAACGTTTGCGAATTCACCTAAATCAGTTGCTGTGTGGACGAGGCCTTACCGGTAACTCTGCAGATCTTAATTAGCTTGCTCGTGTGTCTCTGATTAGAGGCGGAGTCTCAGTCTGCAGATCAGTGGCCCAGAATATACTCTTCATCTCTACTATAGTCATCTACTTCATTGTTTCCCAGCCCTGTTCTTGGTGTCACACCAACAACACGTCTCCCTCATCTGACCACACAAAAAGAAAAAGATAGTTTGACAACATACACTATTGGTGTACCTCAAGGCTTGCGATGCTCTGTCTCAATCTAAAGTCTTAAGAAAATCTTGCAAGACTGTTATGATCATCACAAACTCCGAGTGATTTGTTGTCCTCAGATGGACTCACTGTAGCAGGACTGATAGAAACCGCTGAACACTGACTCTCAGAAGCTGCGTAAAGCTGGCGGAGCCTGTCGCGGTGTGTGCATTATACATCAGAGGCTGCTGTCTCTGACTGACAGTATGTAAGCAGCAACACTGACATTGGTTCAGTTATTCTGGACTCTTGAATCTTCTTCCACCCTTCTGCTGTCCCATAAACCCTTGTCTGAGGAGCTGGCAAATAGTATCCCTTCTATCATCCACTTCACTTCTTCTCTCTGTTTCTCTCTTCCCCTGGTCTCCCTATCTCTCTTTCCCCTTGTCTCAGAGACTCCTGCTTTTAATAGCGCTGTAGATTTCCTGACTCTTCTACTCCTCCCCTCTCTTCCTCGTCTCCTTTCCTCCTCTCTCCTGTTGTTCTTCATTTCTCTTCAATCCCCCAGAGTTTCCCCTGTGGAATGAGCAGTGTGTGCTTGTTTGCATGACAGATTCAGGAATGCCCCCCCCTGCCCACATGCCCCATTTACATCGAGGGTTTATCTTTTGTTTGTCTGTTTATTTGTTTACCGCGTCATTTTCATTTTGGATCAGTTTCAGATTCACCCTTTTCATTGTCAACCCATTTGTTTACTCAAGGTTGTTTTTCGCTGACACGTGTGTCCACTTTTTGAATGGCAGCCGCAGACAGTCACAGCTGGTCTCTACTTGTTGTTAGTTTGGCGGCGGTCCTGTGACGGGGCTCGCCGCCGTGTGTGATGTGGCAATGTGATTCGGCACATTCCTTCACATCAACTGGAAGAGAACGCAGCATCGAAGTTGTACAAACACACGCAACTCCTGCATGCTGTGGCCCTCCAGTTCCCCCGTGTGCTGCCGTCTGTCTGTAACGTGTGGGTCACCTGTGCATGGCGTCTGTTTCCATGTCCCAGTCCAAAGGAAGCGAAGCGAATTGTTTGTGTCTTCTACATGTGGAGTAGTTTGGATCCTGCTATATTTCGATCATTTGTAAAAGGGTGTAATCCACCTAGACTTCTTTGTCTGTTAAATTCTCCCGAATGTTATCATCTGCTTATGTCTGTACAGGAAGTTACTGGTCCTTGTGTTCTCTTTCAGTGAGACGGGTTCCTCCCCGGTTCTCCATTCCCCCAACGGATAATGAAATCATGCCTGGTGGCAGTGTAAACATCACCTGTGTGGCCGTTGGGTCACCCATGCCCTATGTTAAATGGATGCTGGGGTCAGAGGATTTGACCCCTGAGGATGACATGCCCATTGGGCGAAACGTGCTGGAACTCACTGACGTCCGGCAGTCAGCCAATTACACGTGTGTCGCCATGTCAACGCTGGGCGTTATAGAGGCGGTCGCACAGATTACAGTCAAAGGTGAGAATCTACGAGACGACTCGATACTTAGCATTCCATCCGACACCACACTTCTGTTATTTGATCCGTCTTATCACATTTTGCAGATGAAACCACAAGCTCCTACTGCTGGCGCACTAGTCCGCTCAAACAGGCTGACACACTCACAGCTGTTCACATCCACACACACACACACAAAGCCTTTTGTCTCCAGCAGACATAACAAATTCACATTAGTCATAATATGCCCCAAGAGACAGCACGCAAAGACTAAACATTATCTGTCCTATCGCCAACCTCACCTAATGCGCTCTGAATTAAAGCAATAAATTACAGCCTGTGGAATATTTAAGACATGTTCTAAACAAACCGCAGAGTCTCGCTGTTCTCTGGGGGAACTTGGTTTTCTTCTTATCGCAGAGGAACTGTCAGGACTCTGAGCTCTTTTGCTGTATTACATTAGCAGCAAACAGTGTTGTAACACACATCTACTGTTTGTGTTTTGGCAAAGCAAGCTGGCATTTTAACCTTCGGCTTGTATCCCAAGGGAAGAGCACATGGTTCGTGAATGCTAATGACAAAGCCGAACGACACTGCTTAGCTAACCAATACAATAGCACAAACAAATCAAAGGCATTCTTGTCTTTAGCAGAACAACGATTTAAGACTGAAAATGTATT
This sequence comes from Danio aesculapii, assembly GCF_903798145.1. Classification (NCBI taxonomy): domain Eukaryota; kingdom Metazoa; phylum Chordata; class Actinopteri; order Cypriniformes; family Danionidae; genus Danio; species Danio aesculapii. Next base: position 73,919,022 of record NC_079441.1, on the reverse strand, counting down.
GAGAAATTGTTTGGAACTGTGGCTTGTGCTGTATTTCATCTACAGCTTGCATCTTTATTTGCCATTTGCGATCCAGACACACTGAAAGATTAGCAATGATGCAGTTTGTTTGTAAGATATATTATAATTATTTCTATAAACACTTCGGGGCTTGACAGTAACACTTGTCTGGGACATATTTTGAAGACCTGCATCCCAGTGAATACTGCACTGATTACCTTTAATAAATAGAAACACACGAGATGTATGCATTGTTCAGTCTCCTCAAGTTCTCCAATAATCATTAGCAGCTAATTACAGTGGATTTTCCTCGTTCCACATAATTGAAATTCCCTAATTCAAGTTCTCTTCTTTTCCTCCAGCTTTACCGAAGCCGCCAGGTGTTCCCCAGGTGACGGAACGCACGGCAACAAGCATCACGCTCACATGGGATTCTGGGAATCCTGAACCTGTTTCCTATTACATCATCCAGCACAAGCCCAAAAGCTCTGAGGACTCTTTTAAAGAGATTGATGGAGTTGCTACCACTCGATACAGCGTGGGCGGGCTGAGTCCTTACTCTGACTACCAATTTAGAGTAGTAGCTGTAAATAACATTGGACGCGGGCCTCCCAGCGAAGACATTGAAGCCAAAACGGCGGAGCAAGCGCCAAGTACCGCCCCACGACAAGTCCGAGGGCGCATGCTAAGTGCCACAACTGCTATCATACACTGGGACGAACCCGAGGAGGCCAACGGGCAGATCACAGGCTACAGGGTTTACTACACCACCGATCCCAGCCAGCACGTCAACCAATGGGAGAAACAGATTGTAAGGACTTCCAATTTTCTCACCATTCCAGGCCTGACGCCCAATAAGACTTACTACATCAAGGTCCTAGCCTTCACCTCTGTAGGGGATGGACCGCTCTCATCTGATCTGCAGATCATAGCCAAAACTGGAGGTGGGTTTGAGGAATCACTGCGGTTCCAAAACAGAAAGAAAGAAAAAAAACACACTTGGAATTTATATCATTCATGCTCTTATGATGTTTTGTAGTGCCCTCTCAACCAACCGATTTCAAGGGTGAAGCCAAATCCGAGACAAGTATTTTGCTATCATGGAACCCCCCAACTCAGACGGGCCAGGACAATCAGATCATCGGATATGAGCTTCTCTATAAGAAAGGAGATGACAAAGAGGAGGTATGAATGTCTTCAAGAGTTGTCTGAATTGCATATGCTGGGTTTTGACTTTCATTTTGTTGTTCCTTTTTCTAGAAACGTGTTAGCTTTGAGCCCACCACAACCTATTTACTCAAAGAACTGAAGCCATTCACTACCTACACGTTTCAGCTGGCTGCTCGCAGCAAACACGGCATCGGCGCGTACACCAATGAGATCTCAGCTGAAACGCCTCAGACACGTAGGTCCCCTTCTGTACTTACTGTCTGTCCTCGACACACGCAAGAACAAGAAAGTATCAAGACTTGCTAAAGCTGAAATCCTCCACTTCTCGGCCGCATTGGCTAATGTAGCTCTGAATTAGTTTGAGCAGTGGTTTACACTGGTAGATTTCTGGAGAGATGGAGGCATTTCAGTTCAGTGTTAAAGGCGATGTTTGTTTGAAGACATCTTGTTTGAATGAAAGTAAACTGTAGTCAAATGACAAGGTCACTTTGACCTGCTTTGAATTTGCTGTCAAATATTAGCCACCTACAGGATGAGAGTGAATTATTCATTGGCTGCAGTCGTACAGCTTCAGGGTGCCTTGTTGTTTGACTCCAGCTATAGTGTTCAACACTGCATTTGAAAGGTTTACAGAAATTGGAAAGGTTCTTTAACCTGGAGCCTTGTTGTAAGCTCAAATGCAATGATATGTAGCTAAAAAGAGAACCGCATTCCCAAAGGACTTCAGGTTTACTCTCCATTTGTTCAAGTTGAGCTGTAACTAAAGCTGTAGATCCCCCTGCATTAATCTTGCACGATTTGATGCATAATTAATGCTGACAAGCTTGACGGTATTTCACAATCTGAATAAATCTGAGGTCCTTTGAGAAGATGCCAGGTAAGTATCTCAGAGAGCTGTTTTGCGGTAGAGTGTCTGCATGTCCGAGTCTAGAAACGTCAGTCATGAACTCTTGGATCAACCAGGCTTTTACCTCAAACCAACAGGCCTCGGAAAGGTTGGTGAGCAATGCATTTCCTCTTTATTGAGCTTTACATCAACCTTTGAAATTTTGGATTGATGGTAACTGCTTGGAGGAAACAGGGCCCAATATAAAGACAGCTCGCTTACTGTAGATATTTCACGTGCTCGGAGAAGTAAGATGAGAGAGAATGAAACTTGAGCCCTGAATTGTAGGATATATTTAGAAACAAAATGATTTATGTAGAATTACAAAGGTAGGTTCTTTACCTTTAGGGTCTGCACCAGTCCCACCCCACACAATTTATCAGTTTGTTTTATCTTTTCTACCTCCTTTATAAGATGTCTGTGACATGTCTGCCCTTTTTGTTCTTCTTTATTAAGCTTCATTTAAGTTTATGTTCATGTCATCATTTGTTTAATTAAACGTAGTCCCTGTGGTTCATCCTCATTTGATGTCATTTTATGTTTCCTTTTTTTTTGTGTTTTTGTTTGTCCATCAACATCATCTCCATCTCCACCACAAAAACAAAAAAATCCTCTTACCCCGTGAACCTCACCCCGGATCCAACCAACCAACTCCGAAACCACTCGATTCCAATTCAATGACAATTCTGCTCCTCCCACCACCCACTGATCCTCCAATCAGAGCCCTCAGCCCCGCCCCAGGAAGTCAAGTGCACTAGTCACAGCTCTACCAGCGTTCTGGTAAGTTGGAAACCGCCCCCTGTGGAGCTTCAAAACGGGATCATGACCAAATACACCATCCAATATGCTGCGACCGAAGGCGACGATACCTCGATGCGACAAGTGTCAGACATACCGCCGGAAAAGTACCACTATCTCTTGGAAAACCTGGAGAAATGGACGGAATACAGAGTGACTGTGAACGCCCACACAGAAGCAGGAGAAGGCCCTGAGAGTTTACCTCAGCTAATCCGTACGGAGGAGGATGGTATGTCTTACCCACACGCCACTGTGTCCCAATGCTAATGTCTTTACCCTTAAAACACCCCGCTTCTGCCAGACTTCTCAAGGCACCCCCTCGCCCCCTGTATTTATACTAACTCTACTAACCAGGATTTTTTGTGACTTTTCATCAAGCCAGCATTAATTTGGGAAGAAATTTTCAGAAAAAAGCTTTTTTACTGGGCAACGTTCTTCTGACGACCTTAAAGTTCCAACAATCCCAAATGTCTTGCTGTTTTTGTCCCCCTTCATTTTCTTATTAAGATAAATGAAATTACTTTTTTAATGGAGTGAAACTCATTTTTACACACGCATAAAGACCCCTTAATCGACTGTGAATCTGAAAATGGGACTTTTTTTTCTTCAAACGTCCCCCACTAATGACCTTTTTCTACAAATTTTCCCATTTGTTTTTTCTTTTTGTCTTCACTCGATCATAGCCAAACTCCTTTCGAGTGCTTCACACCTCTGAAACACTCCTCTTGGCTTCTTTTTGCTTGTTATTTTGATTCCATATTTTGACTCCACTAAATCCATTTTTCAGAGAGTAAACATGAGGTCAGCTGTGTGACCTGTTTTTGGGGATTGTTTTTGTTTTTTTGTTTTTTCTCTTTTTGTTTTTGACTTCCCATTGTTGAGATATTAGTGTTATCCAATACCTGTTAATGCTATATTCCCATTTTGTAGCTTTTTGTCTGCTTCGCCGCTTTCTCAGGGGAGATGTCCAGTCGGAACCAGAAGTGTCCTCGTTAAGCTTGACCATTCTGTCTTTTATCCTATAATTCTCTCAGTGCCCAGTGGCCCTCCTCGTAAAGTCGAGGTGGAGGCTGTCAACTCCACGTCTGTTAAAGTGCTGTGGCGGTCGCCGGTGCCGAGCCGACAGCACGGACAGATCCGCGGCTACCAGGTGCACTATGTCAGGATGGTTAATGGAGAACCCGTCGGGCACCCAATCATCAAGGATATCCTGATGGATGATGCTCAGGTAAGCACCAACACACTCCTCAAGTCAATCTGTACAAGCTTTGACCAGTTCTCTTCATCCACACAGCTGCCAACTACTTTGATTTGGTTCGTGTCAAGAAAACATGACCTCAGGAGCTCAAACGTGAACCGTCATACACAACACAGCGAGCTGACAGAAGGGAGGCTAATTTGAACAATCCTGTAATGCAGTTTCAAACGGGCATCGAAAATTAAAAGAAAAAAGTAAAGAGTGAAAAATGGTCACTTTATTTTAAGCGTACAGTCTCAGTATTAACAAACCATTAACTATGATTTTTGCTGCTCATTAAAAGGTTAGTTCATGCAAATTAGAGAATTAGCCCATTATTTAATCACTCTCAGGGTAATTCTTGAAACAAATCCAGAGTGTTTATCTTTAACAGTCCAAAACAAGTCCAATAAAGCGCATCCATCCATAATAAAATGTGCCTCATATAAATATATATATATATATATATATATATATATATATATATATATATATATATATATATATATATATATATAAGGGATGCACCGATATAGATTTTTTGGCCGATATCAATAACCAATTACTCTTAAGATTTGGAGGCCAATAACCGATATGCTGTAGCTGATAAATATAAATATTTCTAAATGTTGTATTTTTATTCTGTGATTTTATTTATTTTTTAATCTTAAAAGTTTAAACTGAATAGCAAAACTACTCTAAGCTATAATTTGAAAAATGCAAGGTGATTATACAGACATATATTGTTGATTTCACATACATCAGCATGCGGTAAATAAATGATTTCCTTTTCTTCATAGCTAATTAACATGCAACTTGACTGTTGTATATAAATAACAGGTTAAATAACAAAATAGGATTTAATTAACAAACAAGTAAATTAAATAGTTTTTAGTCAAATGTAAATGAAAGAAATAAGAACTGAAACTGAAATGTTCTTGAATTAAAGGTGTTACAGTAATGTACACATGTACAAACATGTCATGTCAGAAAAGGCGCTTTGGGAGGAGTTTTGACAGTTCAGAGCCACCGTACAAGTGAAAAGCTAAATACAGAGAGTCAGATTTACTTTAGAAAATGCGGCCTAAATTGGTCCCATTTCTAGATTCTTCTGAACACATGTACTGTAGGTGCTGCTTGTCGATCAGACAACGCTTCTATGTTCGTTTTTGCTGTCAATTGCTGGAAAAATGATCAGTGAAAGGTTTGTGATAAGCTGCTGTGAGTTTGAGACTTTAACTGCAGGCGGCGTGTGATGAACGTACACACAAAGCAGAGTCCGATTTCTCCTCGGAGTCCGATTTTGATATGACACCTGAGCATTGAGCACAGATGACTCCATGACAAACACAGTGTATAATATAAGGACAGAATGTGATGGATGGTTGAGAACCCCTATGCTGGATTCAGTGACTGGCACACTCTCCAATGCTCACTAGTCACTGTGTGTGTGTGTGTGTGTGGTAAAAGTCATCATGAGCGCTCGCTATAATCATTTTAAATATGCTGATCAAACCGAATACAATCTTACATCAACAACACATGGCAAGCAACAGGCTGATAATAGCAGATGATCATATTAGATTACAAACAACCCAACGAGTTGTTTAGCATGTGTGCATCGCTGTTATTATGGTTACACATGCAGTATTTTTATCCTGAGGCGATTTAAAGCAAAATACACAATGACACCCTATCAAACACATCAGCAATGATGAGGATTATGGTTACTTACTGAGTTATTAATGCACAGTAAAACCACACAAAGAAAGGACGGAGTTTGAAGGAATAAACAATATTAGGAAAGCTCCGCTATAGCGCTCAGGACAAGTCTGCGTAAGGCAGGCAGTTCTGTACAATTAAGAAGTGTATCAGCTTAAAGATATCAGCCTAATTTTGATATTGGATCGATAACGTTAACATTAAACGTAGCATTTATTGGCCAATAACGATATTGCAGCCAATATAGCGTACACCCCTAATATATATATATATATATATATATATATATATATATATATATATATATATATATATAGTTATGTATTGCATAGAATAGTAACAAGTCAGAAATGTTGGTCAAAGGCAATGGTAAATGTATTTTTTGATTGACTGATTGGTTCAGATGTGCATATTTGATGATTGAACGAATGTTAAACGATGTTGGGAGCAAACCACCAAACCCTTTGATGGGTAATATTAATTATGAAGGTATTTAGCTGGTGTTTTGTAACTGCACACAGCTATTCATTGCACAAACACATGTAAATGAGGCTCTGTGATAGCCGTCTGAATGAAGACTGTTAATGTATTCTTGCGCACATTTTCATAAATCCTCCTTTCATACGTATCTGTATCATGGACATGGAGACTTTCCCTAGACGTTAATTCTGCGAGGGTAATGATGAACGGTCATGACTTACACACGCAGCACAGACCTGCTCTCTGCTTGATTATATGTGACTCCAGTTCAGCCTGAATGAGTTCACAGCACACGTCTGATGCTGATCTGGGCTGCGTTTCCCAAACAGTGACGTAACTCACGGCTGGAATACAATAGTGCGTTGGGTCATTTGAGAGATAAACAATGCAGTATTAAACCTAAAGTGTTTCCTGAAATAAGTGACAGATCCATATTAGTGTTTCCTCTAATATTGTGTTATTTCAGCTAGAATAAAAATATATAATAGACAATAATTCTGACTTCAACTGTATATGAACTAATAATTGATTTAAATGAACTAATAATTGATTTAAATTGATTGAAATATATTGTTATCGGGATATGCGAATGTCTATATTGTGATAGTTTTGTTGTTAATTATTAACTATTAAATGTGCAATGTTTTTGGGAAACACAGCGCTGATTGTCACAATACTTCATCCTCCAGAATTGTGAATCATTGACCACCGCAGCGTAACTGAGCTTCTCTTCTTCTCTTGTCTCTCTCTCTGTGTGTGTGTGTGTGTGTGTGTGTGTCTGATCTCCGTCAGTGGGAATATGATGATTCAGCTGAACATGTGAGTACATCGCAGGAAACACTGGCATTCACGTCTGCACATTGACTGGATTATATTTCACATTTGTAAACCCACACGACCTCGGCATCTAGACTTTAATAGTCATTTCATATTAGCAATCATCTCAAGATGTGTCTGGATCTCATAGACTAGCAATACATGTGCAGTTTTCTGAAGAATACTTGATCATATGAATGTTTTTAGCACAGAAGTCATGATATATCCAGCACAGTCATGCATCTGGAAGCTTCACGGTGCTGGATTAGCGATCAGATCAGTTTCATGTCATGATTTGTTTTCCTATGATCTGCTCAAACTCTGTGTGAACTGTGTGTACATGCAAATGACACTGAATCCTTAATTAATTAGCCACTAATTCACTAGTCTATAAAATAATATCGTGTATCTCTGAGATCGGGTTGTCTGTAATGCTTCAGATTGAGTGTAATAACTCCATGATTCTACAGTAGGGCTTTCTGTATTCTTCTTTAAAGTGCACAATGTCCATTACATCTAGATTTACTCGAGTTTTAACATACAGTTTACAACAAATGTATGCACCCTCCTGTGAAGTCCTCCAAGTTTTATTTAAAAGAGCAGTACATCTGTTTTACAGTATTTGCATCTTTATTTTTCTCTGGAAAAACTCTTATTTCTTTAATCATTTTAGTTTGGCTGGGAAAAAAAATGTAAAATATAATTTATAAAAATGTAAAAGCTGCTAAAGTCAATATTAAGAAATTATTTTATTTTCTGATTGGCTACAGAAGAAACCACCAAAGACTTGTGTAATCAACTTAACTTGTATAGTTAACCACTCACCGGCCACTTTATTAGGTACACCTGTCCATGGCAGCAGCTCACTGCATTTAGGCATGTAGACATGGTCAAGACGATCTGCTGCAGTTGAAAGTGAGCATCAGAATGGGGAAGAAAGGGGATTTAAGTGACTTTGAATGTGGCATGGTTGTTGGAGCCTGGGTCTCGATTTCTGCTGCCACATTCGGATGCTCGGCTCAGAATTTGGCCTCAACAACATGAAAGCATGGATCCATCCTGCCTTGTATCAGCGGTTCAGGCTGCTGGTGGTGGTGTAATGGTGTGGGGGAGATTTTCTTGGCACACTTTGGGTCCATTAGTAACAATTGAGCATGGTGTCTCTGAGGAATATTTCCAGTAGCTTGGTTAATCTCTGCCGCCAAGAATTAAGGCAGGTCTGAAGGCAAAAGGGGGTCCAACCTGGTACTAGTAAGGTGTACCTAATAAAGTGGCCAGTGATTGTAGTTAAGCCGTTAAACAGCATTTTAAGCTTGATACTAGTGTCTTATAATATCATAATATCATTTTATTAATATCATCATAATAAAAATGATGTGTTGAACAAACAGAACTTGGCAAATATCTGAAAAATAATAATAATTTTTATCTTCAATTGTAATAAATAAGATCCAGTTATTGTGTTTATCCTATGTTTCCGCTGCTGCATTACTCTGCATCATCAGCTCAGTCTGTGTGGTTTCTCCAATCTCATTACTTGACCATCGTCCCCTCTTTACCTTTATTTCTCCAGGAGCTGGTCCTGTCAGACTTGCATGCTGAGACCACGTATTCGGTCACGGTTGCGGCGTACACGACTAAAGGCGATGGCGCACGCAGCAAACCCAAGCTGGTCACCACCACCGGAGCCGGTAGGTCAATGCTGTGTGTGTGTGTGTGTGTCTGCGGCACATTTTTCTCTCTCCGCAGACTCTCGTAGCCATAATTGCCCTCGCGGTGATGACGGCCATTGTAATTCCACTCACCTACAGCTCCGACTTTGAAATGCTCACAGGGGTTAAAGAAATAATGGAAAAATCTGTCAGCAAAATGGCAAAATAGACTTTTTTTTTTTGGAAAAGAAAAGAATACTACACACTGTCTCGATTATCACTGAAAGGCTCCAAACGCTCATAAGTACAGCCGCTTTTCTGTTGTAGCTCTAATTGTGCTGTTATTCAGCTCTCTGAAAGGCCTTTTATTTCACGTCTGTCCTCGAGCGCTCGCCTGTGAAAAGGCTGCGCTGTATCACTGTTGATTTCTTATTTGATAGTGTATCGTTTCAAATCATAAACTCCACTGGAGAATCAGGAGAATATTATTATGCAATATTAAGAGGATCTGCGCTGACGTTTTTCTCTTGTTATTATTTTTGTTATTTGATAAGGATGTACTGATCCACAATCCTACCCAAAACAGAAACCCAATTACTGTTTAATTACGAATAAGAAGCTAATTGTGAGCAGTTAATTGAGCTAACAGACTTCATTATCCACCAAAAATGTCCAACTGAATCGGAACTGTTGTAACAATAAAACCTGCAGTGGGTTTAAGACAAGATTCTCCAGCTTCAGTACAGTTGAAGTCAACATTATTGGTGCACTTGTGAAATTTTAATTCTTTTAAAAAATATTTTCAGTCAAAGTGTAAGATTCCTGCCTTCTCCTCTTCATAAGCGCGCAGAGAAATTCTGCTTAAATGGACCGATCCCCTTCCACCCATCTTTATTCAATAGACTAGAGAGAGTATGTCTTGTCTTTACCTTTACAAAATTAGGTACTCTTTAAGATGATCGGGTAAACAATTCTATAAGATATGGCATCCCTTTATTGATTATGTTGACCATATTAAGTAATACCTTACAACTATATATGGATATATAATTTACATTTATTTATTTATTTATTTATTTATTTATTTATTTATTTATTTATTTATTTATTTATTTATTTATTTATTATTATTATTTTATTATTATTATTATTATTATTATTATTATTACTATTATTACTATTATTTAATTATTTATTTACATTTTTTATTATTAACATTGCTATGTTTCTCCAAATACCAGTAATTTTAGACTGAACTAATTGACAGTGTTTATTATTATTTATTTTTACGTAAGGGTTATAGGGTTTGCATATAGATATATTTGAAAATTAATAAAGAAAATATTCAAACAAAAACAATACTTATTTTCCGAGAGTTACAGTAGATAGTTAGATTTTTTTTACACATTTTTAAAGCTAATAGTTTTAGTAACTAATTTCTAATAATTGATTCTAATAAGTGACATATAAATACTTAACTAAGTTCATTCATGCATTTTCTTTTCAGCATAGTCCCTTTATTAATCAGGGGTCGCCACAGTGGAATGAACTGCTAACTATTGCAGCATATGTTTTAACCCAGTACTGAGAAACACCCACACTCACTCATTCTCACACCCACACACACACACACACACACAAACACACACACACACACACACACACACACACACACACACACTCATACACTGCTGCCAATTTAGTTGATCAGTTCCCCTATAGCGCATGTGTTTGGACTGTGGGGGAAACCGGAGCAACCGGAGGAAACCCACACCAACACGGGGAGAACATGCAAACTCCACACAGAAACACCAACTGACCCAGCCGAGGCTCAAACCAGAGACCTTTTTGCTATGAGGTGACAGTGCTAACCACCGAGACACCCTGTTGCTTACTTTATAGGTTAATTAAGCAAATTATTGGATAACAGAGATTTGTTCTGTAAACAATCAAAAAAAGTATAAATGATTAAAATGATCTCTGTTAAATATCACTTGAAAATAAAAATGTTACAGGACAGTGAATAAATTTGACTTCAACTGTATGTTTTGTCAAATAAGGGTTAACAAGAAATCCAAAAGTAATCAGATTATTATCAGATTATTACTGTATGAAATCAAAGACATTTTAATGTAATTTGTAATCAGTAACTGATGAGTAATCCACCCTAAAGCATGCTCTGTTTGTGGTCTGCAGCTCAGAGAAAAAAAAATAACTCAAATGTAATCCAAAAGTAATCAGGTTATGTTAGCATGAATTTTTTCCACCTTCTCCACCTTAAATCTTGCTCTGTTAGCAGTTTTAAAAAAAAGTAATCCAAATGTAATCCAACGGTACTCAGATTATCAGTAACTCATGAGTAATCCACCTTAAATCACAGTTCATTGGTGGTCCGCAGATCCAGAAAAAGTAACACAAAAGTAGTCACATTATGTTAGCATGAATTTGCAATCCAAGACGTTTTCTCACCAGTAACGCACGAATCATCCACCGTAAATCTTGCTCTGTTCGCAGTTTATTTTTTTTAAGTAATCCAAATGTACTCAGATTATATTAGCATGAATGTGTAATCAGTAACTCAGCAGTAATCCACCCTACAATGTGCTCTATTTGTGGTCTGCAGTTCTGAAAAAAAGTAATCCAGAAATACTCAGATTATGCTAGCATGAATGTGTATTCACTAACTCATAAGTAATCCACCCCGCTCTATTTGATGACTCCAGTTCCAGAAATAAATGTAATCCAAATGTAATCCAAAATTACTCAGAATATGGTAGCATACATCTCATGAGTAATCTACTCTGAATCGTGCTCTGTTTGTGATCCACAGTTCCAGAAAAGCCTCGTCTGATGGTGAGTCCCACGAACATGGGCACAGCTCTCCTGCAGTGGCACCCGCCGCCCAACACCTTCGGCCCGCTGCAGGGCTACCGGCTGCGCTTCGGCCGCAAGGACGTGGAGCCCCTGACCATCATCGAGTTCTCAGAGCGGGAAAACCACTACACCACCAAGGAGATCCACAAGGGGGCGTCCTACACCTTCCGCCTCTCCGCCCGCAACAAAGTGGGCTTCGGGGAGGAGACAGTGAAGGAGATCAGCACCCCTGAGGACACGCCGGCTGGGTACCCGCAGGGCATCGTAGCTGAAAGCAGCACCACCACCACCATCCAAGTTAGCTGGCAGCCGGTGGCGCTAGCCGAACGCAATGGAGCCGTGGTCAAATACGCCCTTCAATACAAAGACATCAACAGCCCCCGCAGCCCCTCGGAACTGTTCATTACCGCGCCCGAATCCACCGTCACGCTAGACGGCCTAAAAGCAGACACCACATACGATATTAAAATGTGTGCCTTCACCAGTAAGGGTCCCGGGCCCTACAGTCCCAGCGTCCAGTTCAGAACGCAGCCCGTCAATCAAGGTAGGAGGCTCCAGACAGCCCGTCAGGGCCCCGTTTTGCCTTCAAGATGAGATATTAGCCCTAGCGTACTATATCAGTTAGTGCCCCCTAATGGAGAGTCAGGGTAATGTGTCAGGTAAGCCGCAGATCTGGACTAGTCCTCCAGAGGTAGCCGAGGAACACATGAGCAGGTAAGCTGATGCCGTAGCGCGAACGCTCTGTTTGTCTAATTCATACGACTTTCTTTTAGCAGTGTTCGCAAAAAATTTCCACGTGAGAGCAGCCATGAAGACCTCGGTGCTGCTGACGTGGGAGATTCCCGAAAACTACAATCCCGCGCAGCCCTTCACGGTGAGCAAACCCCACATCACTCATGCTGGGTTCACTAGAAAAGAGCTGTTTTTAGTTTTTTTTTTGTCAATTTTAAGTTACCTAACAAAATTAAATATTTGCTTGAGTAAATTATATATTAAGCCATATATACAGTTAGCTAGAACTGAAATTAGAAATAGTTTTAAAACAAATCTTTGCACATAACAAACAAAATTAAATATATAGGCTGATGGATGTCTTCAGTGGAGTGAGTTTCCACCAGGGGGGTTGCTAGACATAAAGCTGTACTGTAGCACGGCCCCCCGCAAAAAATAAATAAATTTATATATATATATACATACACACAGTTGAGGTCAGAATTATTAGCCCCCCTTTGAATTTTTTTCTTTTGTAAATATTTCCCAAATGATGTTTAACAGACAAATACAATTCACTTTTAATGACCCTTTTGTGTCTCTTTATTTGTCTTTTTCTTTTCTATCATCAAAAAAAGTAAAGCCAGCTACCTCATAGTGAACCCACAGGAAAATAATAAACAAAAACACACACTAACTAAACAGCCAAATGAAACTAACTACACCTAATAAAATAACAGAAATAAAAATACAAAATCCACACCTACCTCCCTGACTAAAAACAAAAACAGGTAAAAATATTTACAAAAAGAAAAGTGTGGCGTCCACCCCTACTGCTTCTTACCGAGTACAATATATTTACAATATTAACAATCAACAAACAAACAAATCAAAACAAAATAATTTGAGGAGGGGGAAACACGGAGGGGTATACAACAAGGAAATGTTCACAGTATGTCTGATAATATTTTTTCTTCTGGAGAAAGTCTTAGTTGTTTTATTTCGGCTAGAATAAAAGCAGTTTTTAATAGTTTAAAAAATCTATTTTAAGGTCAAAATATTAGCCTAATTACCCTAGTTAAACCCTTAAATGTCACTTTAAGCTGAATACTAGTGTCTTGAAGAATATCTAGTCTAATATTATTTACTGTCATCATGACAAAGAGAAAATAAATCAGTTATTAGAGATGAGTTATTAAAACTATTATGATTAGAAATGTGTTGGAGAAATCTGCTCTCCGTTAAAGAGAAATTGGGGGAAAAAATAAACAGGCGGCTAATAATTCTGACCTCAACTGTGTAGGCAGATTATGAATATAGACAGATTTCTGCAGGGTGGATTGAATGATGCAGAATGCATTACATGTATGTTGCAAACCTTCTCCTCAGTTATGTCATCTGTGCAAGTTCTAAAATCCGATTCAATTCGAGCTAAAGACACCCGCGTTTGTTTGGTGTGACTACAGCATTACAGTAATCAGTCACAGTAACATCTGACTCTGGATCAACAACACTTTTCATCACAGCTGCTAAAGCCAAAGCTGAATCTGTACTTGTCTTCAAACAACTCTGATTAACTTTGTTTTTTTGATCCTCCTAAATTATTTCCACTTTCAATTGTATTAATTAATGTGTTGAATAATAAAAGGGTGATAGTTTTTCATGTACTAATTGTGTACTAATTGCAACTTTGTTAAAACTACAGTTGAAAACAAACATGTTAGCTACATCATGTTATCATTTTATTGGCTACAGCGGAGTCTCCATATATAGACCGCCTACTTCTGAGAGACTGACGCACACACTTCACTTTTACACCAATAACATTAGTCCTGCTTTAAATATCCCACTCTATTGACGCATAAACATTTGTAGCTCCGCCCTCTTCTTAAAAGAGCACAATCTCATTTGAATTTAAAGCAACAAATGACACAATTTGGATCAAAGGCTAAATGGGGCAGATTTATGAAACATTACTGTGTGGTATTTTGAGCTGAAAGTCAGAGGTGGTCCAAGTCATGGTCTCCTTTAATCTCTGCTGGTGTTTCTGCAGATCCTGTATGATAACGGTCAGAGCGTGGAGGTGGACGGGAAGCTGACGCAGAAGCTGATTATTAACCTGCAGCCCGAGACGCAGTATTCATTCCTGCTCACCAACCGCGGGAACAGCGCCGGCGGTCTGCAGCACCGCGTCTCCACAATGACGGCTCCAGATATTCTGCGCACCAAACCCTTCCTGATCAGCAAGACCAATGCTGACGGTATGGTGACGGTGGAGCTGCCCGGCGTCCAAACTGCGGAGAGAGTTCGGTGAGGACGTCTTCACTGCAAACAATGCTTTTCTTACTTCTGGTCCATCTAAAAACTCCTAAATCAAGAAGCGGTAAAACATATTGTGTTGTTTTCAGAAATATCAATATGGCCACAGATACACCGGCCAGTGTAGTGCTGTAGGTTTGATGTGTAGATGTGAGCAGCTGGTGTTCGATCTTCATTGATCTTCATTCCAGCAGTTAGAGCAGAGTGTGAAGGTTTCATTAGCAAATATTTCAATGCACACAACATTATGGGGACATATCAGAGTTCAGAAGAGGACAAATTGCTGGTGTGCGTCTTGTGGGTGCATCTGTGAGCGAGACAGCAAGTGTGTGTGATAATCAAGACCCGCGGTATCCAGAGTAATGTCAGCAAACCACCAAGAAGAAGAAGCACATCCAACAGGAGGAGCTGTGGATGCAAGAGGAAGCTGTCTGAAAGGGACGTCCAGCTGATAACCCAGATTTATCCAGACCACAGCTGCCCGACTCACTGCAGAATGAAATGTGCAGCTCGACTCTCCTGTTTCCAGCAGAACTGTTGGTCTGGAGCTCCACAGGGTCAATATACATGACCGACTGCTGGAGACAAACCTCTGCTCACTCCTGCCAATGCCAAACGCCGGTTTCAGTGGTGACAGCAGTGAAGATCTGGAGCTGTGGATAATGTGGAACATGTATTGTTCTCTGATGAGTCCACCTTCACTGTCTTTTCCACATCTGGGAGAGTTATGGTGTGGAGAAGCCCCAAAGAAGCGTCCCACCCAGACTGCTGATGCACAGAGTGAAGCATGGGGGGGTCAGTGATGGTTTGGGCTCAATATAATGGCATTCCCTTGGCCCAATGTTGGTGATAGATGGGTGTTGGGTCACTGACAAGGACCCAACCATTCTGGAGGACCATGTGACCCAATGGGTCAAACATTGCGGTAACACTTTGTTTTGATGGTCCATTTGAGTATTAGTAGACTGTCTGTTTAATATCTGTTGATACTGCTCCTTCAACAGATGCTCCATGTAAGGGCATGTCAACTTACGCTAACCCTAACCCCAACCTAACAGTCTACTTATAATCTAATGAGAGTTAGTTGGCATGTAGATGCAATGTAACGTAATTCAACAAACGGACCATCAAAATAAAGTGTGACCAACATGGTATCTTGAAGGAGGTGGCATGTGTCAGGATGATAATGCAGTAATACACACAGCAAGACCAGTGACAGTGGTTTGATGAACATGAAAGTGAAGTTGAGCATGTCCCATGGCCTGCACAGTACCCAGAGCTAAATATTATTAAGCACTTTAGGGTGTTTTGGAGGAGCCAGTCAGGAAAGCTTTCCTCCAGCAGCATTACGTGACCTGGACACTATTCTGATAGAAGAACATCTCAAAACCCCTGTGGCCGCTGTGTAGGACTGGTATCTGTCATTCCCAAGAAGAATTGATGCCCTATTGGTCGCAAAAGGAGGCCCTACACCATACTAATGAACTATTGTGGTCTAAAACTAGGCATTTCAGTTCATTGTCCAACCCCTGTGTGTGTATCTCTAATTCTAATGCATTAATTATACATTGTACTGCACTGAAAATACCAACTATTTCCTTCATAATGGTCTTAAAAGCTCTTCGATGTGCCTTGAGGAAGCCGGTGCAGAAAGCCCGAGTGAAGCGAGCAGGTTATTGATGTGTTTACTGAAGGTTTCTCTCCTTCCTCAAACACCTCGTTAATCCACTGTCATCCCGACTGGATTGGAAAGTCCAGATTGATTGGAGCTAATCTTGATGGATGTCAGCCGCTCACACACTCTCTGCTCTCCACCTAGGGCTTACTACATAGTGGTCGTGCCACTGAAGAAACAGCGGCCGGGGAAGTTCATCAAACTGTGGGAGAATCCGGACGAGATGAATCTGGAAGAGGTGAGAGACTTTACTTTATAGGTTTCAAACTGGATTCCTGGAGAGCCGCAGCTCTGCACGGTTTTTCTCCAATCCTAATCAAACACAGCTGATCTGACTAATCAAGGTGTTCAAGACTACTAGAGACTATGAAGCAGGTGTGAGTTGGAGGGGGTTGGAGCTAAACTATGCAGAGCTGCGGCCCTCCAGGAATTGAGTTTGGGACCACTGCTTTACCTTTATTTTATTTTTAAAATTCTTTAGCTTTCGTGACGCCAGAAAGCAGACTTTGTATTCGATTGTCATGGCAACCATATACAATGCACATTACAGGGTCTGCCAGCCTAATGCCTCATTCACACTAGCAACGACTTTGTAGCTGCCTGTCGCTCTGGGTTGCCCCTCATGTGAGCTCAACTGGTGCTCCTATTGGCTGACGCCCAAAAAAAGTCGCTCGTCATTTGCATAGAGTTGATGAATTCTCAACTTTGTTGCGTCGCTCGACACGCCCACCTGGTTGTCAATAATTGCTGTCGCTCACGTATATGGAGGTCGCTGGAAGTCGCTCACCCTTCGTTGAAATGAGCAGTCGCTTGTCGCATTGCCGCTGCGAGTCACTCGTAGTGCGAATGAGGGTAAATTGGTCGTAGTGTATTAGTGTGTGTGCGAATGGGAGTGTATGGGTGTTTCCCAGCACTGGGTTGCGGCTGGAAGGGCATCCACTGCGTAAAACATATGCTGGAATAGTTGGTGGTTCATTCCGCTGTGGTGACCCCTGATTAATAAAGGCACTAACCACAAAGAAAATGAATGAATGAAGAAATTTCAATTTCATACCATTTTTAAAAGTGGGCGTG
>NC_079441.1:73891608-73896608 GCF_903798145.1 Danio aesculapii | reverse complement strand
CCTGACCAGCTAAGACCAGGCTGGAAATAGCTGGAAACCAGCCTGGAAATGGCCAAAACCCCTCTAAAACCAGCTTGGTCGACCAGCTAAAACCAGCCAACCAGCCTAGGCTGGTTTAAGCTGGATTTTTCAGCAGGGTTTCAAACCAGAAGAGCGAATTTGCTCAAAATAACGCAAAAACAGCTTATTTTCACTTTTGTTTTGTGAAATATTTGTGTCCTCCTAGTGTTTATAGCAGCGTGGGATACATATATGACTGTCAACAGCTCGAACAATGTGTTTCGTGACCCTTTAAACTATGTAGTGGTCACTGACCTCTGGAGTTATTTCACCGTCTGTTCTAAAACAATAGTTTTTGTCATCCTTACTGCAAACGTCTATGAGTGATAATATCATTAAATGTGGAGTGGGCCTTACAATATGTTCTGGGGGGAAAAGGGGGTCAACAAGGGAGCTTTAGACGAGTCAAAAACGTACATACAGCACCTTTAAATGTGACTGAGCTGAACACTAGTGTCGAGTGAAATGACTAGTGATATATCATAC
Source organism: Danio aesculapii (assembly GCF_903798145.1). Lineage (NCBI taxonomy): Eukaryota > Metazoa > Chordata > Actinopteri > Cypriniformes > Danionidae > Danio > Danio aesculapii. Next base: position 73,896,062 of record NC_079441.1, on the reverse strand, counting down.
ACTGTGCTCATGGCAAAGACGAGAGGAATCAGTTATTAGAGCTGTTACACTCAGAAACATGTTGAACATCAGCATCTGTGTTAAACAGCACATGGAGAAGATTGAAAAGATGATTATAGTTTGATAGAAGGGGAGTAATAATGGCTCCTTCAGCTGTTTTGAGTGATCGTGATGTGAGGACGGTGTGTGTGTTTGCTTCATTCAGACAGCGTTCACACACGTTACCGATCAAACCACAGACACTTTTGTAGCGCTGAATAATTGATGGAGGAGCTTTACTGAACTACACGCTTCTGAACTGAGCTTTACTGCTGCAGTGTGTGTGTGTGTGTGTATTACTGGAGAAAACTCTTTAAAATCAAGACTTGACTTCAGATGGTATTCACTCAGTGTAAAACACACACACATGCTCGCGCACACACACACACAAATGCATGTACACACGCATACAGTGAGTGTGTTTGAGCTCAGAGTGAATCATTGAGTGAATCAGTGATTCGGTGAATGTGTTTTGAGGTCGGAGTGAATCAGTTAGTGAATCAATGGGTGTGTTTGAGTTCAGACTGAAATACTGAGTGAATCAGTGAGTGTATTTGAGATCAGAGGGAATCAGTGAGTGAATCAGTGAGTGTATTTGAGGTCAGAGGGAATCAGTGAGTGAATCAGTGAGTGTATTTGAGGTCAGTGTGAATCAGTGAGTGTATTTGAGGTAAGAGGGAATCAGTGAGTGTATTTGATGTCAGAGTGAATCAGTGAGTGAATCAGTGAGTCTGTTTGATGTCAGAGTGAATCAGTGAGTGAATCAGTGAGTGTATTTGACGTCAGTGTGAATCAGTGAGTGTATTTGAGGTAAGAGGGAATCAGTGAGTGAATCAGTGAGTGTATTTGATGTCAGAGTGAATCAGTGAGTGAATCAGTGAGTGTGTTTGATGTCAGAGTGAATCAATGAGTGTGTTTGAGTTCAGAGTTAATCAGTGAGTGATTCAGTGAGTGTATTTGATGTCAGAGTGAATCAGTGAGTGAATCAGTGAGTGTGTTTGATGTCAGAGTGAATCAATGAGTGTGTTTGAGTTCAGAGTTAATCAGTGAGTGATTCAGTGAGTGTGTTTGATGTCAGAGTGAATCAGAGAGTGTGTTTGATGTCAGAGTGAATGAGTGAGTGAATCAGTGAGTGTGTTTGATGTCAGAGTGAATCAGAGAGTGTGTTTGATGTCAGAGTGAATCAGTGAGTGTGTTTGATGTCAGAGTGAATCAGTGAGTGAATCAGTGGGTCTGTTTGATGTCAGAGTGAATCAGTGAGTGAATCAGTGAGTGTGTTTGATGTCAGAGTGAATCAGTGAGTCTGTTTGATGTCAGAGTGAATCAGTGAGTGAATCAGTGAGTCTGTTTGATGTCAGAGTGAATCAGTGAGTGAATCAGTGAGTGTGTTTGATGTCAGAGTGAATCAGAGAGTGTGTTTGATGTCAGAGTGAATCAGTGAGTGTGTTTGATGTCAGAGTGAATCAGTGAGTGAATCAGTGAGTCTGTTTGATGTCAGAGTGAATCAGTGAGTGAATCAGTGAGTGTGTTTGAGGTCAGAGTGAATCAGTGAGTGTGTTTGATGTCAGAGTGAATCAGTGAGTGAATCAGTGAGTCTGTTTGATGTCAGAGTGAATCAGTGAGTGAATCAGTGAGTGTGTTTGATGTCAGAGTGAATCAGTGAGTCTGTTTGATGTCAGAGTGAATCAGTGAGTGAATCAGTGAGTCTGTTTGTTGTCAGAGTGAATCAGTGAGTGAATCAGTGAGTGTGTTTGATGTCAGAGTGAATCAGTGAGTGAATCAGTGAGTGTGTTTGATGTCAGAGTGAATCAGTGAGTGAATCAGTGAGTGTGTTTGATGTCAGAGTGAATCAGTGAGTGTGTTTGATGTCAGAGTGAATCAGTGAGTGAATCAGTGAGTGTGTTTGATGTCAGAGTGAATCAGTGAGTGTGTTTGATGTCAGAGTGAATCAGTGAGTGAATCAGTGAGTCTGTTTGATGTCAGAGTGAATCAGTGAGTGAATCAGTGAGTGTGTTTGATGTCAGAGTGAATCAGTGAGTCTGTTTGATGTCAGAGTGAATCAGTGAGTGAATCAGTGAGTCTGTTTGTTGTCAGAGTGAATCAGTGAGTGAATCAGTGAGTGTGTTTGATGTCAGAGTGAATCAGTGAGTGTGTTTGATGTCAGAGTGAATCAGTGAGTGAATCAGTGAGTGTGTTTGATGTCAGAGTGAATCAGTGAGTGTGTTTGATGTCAGAGTGAATCAGTGAGTGAATCAGTGAGTCTGTTTGATGTCAGAGTGAATCAGTGAGTGAATCAGTGAGTGTGTTTGATGTCAGAGTGAATCAGTGAGTGTGTTTGATGTCAGAGTGAATCAGTGAGTGAATCAGTGAGTCTGTTTGATGTCAGAGTGAATCAGTGAGTGAATCAGTGAGTGTATTTGACGTCAGAGTGAATCAGTGAGTGTGTTTGATGTCAGAGTGAATCATTGAGTGTTTTTGATGTCAGAATGAATCAGTGAGTGAATCAGTGAGTCTTCCACATGTCTTGATGCAGTGTTTGACCTCTGTTTGTGTGTGTGTATGTGTGTTTCAGATGCTGTACGCTGCCAGCCCATACTCAGACCCGGTGGTGTTCGCAGACATCGACCCACAGCCCATCATTGATGAAGAGGAGGGTCTGATCTGGGTTGTTGGACCAGTTCTGGCCGTCATCTTCATCATCTGCATTGTCATCGCCATCCTGCTGTACAAGAGGTAGAAACCGTGGAGGAACACACACCTAGAAAGACACTATTATAAACACACTCATAGAAGATTCACACAGACTCTATTATAAACACACAGCTAGAAGATTCACACAGATAAACACACAGTGGGGTTTTATTAGCTGAGGTGCTACTGGCTAACACATAGGCAGAGCTGAGAGCCAAGATGGCCGACAATAAGAATATCACAGAGCAATATATTGTATTTTATAATTATCCTGTAATTTTATACTTTAAAGAAGGTATCTTTAAAATATTCATAATTTGAAAGGTTTTTTCTTTTATAAATCTGGTCAACAATTTATTATCTTCTTATTTTTGTTATTATTAAAATAGTTTATTTGACCCCTGATGAATAAAGGGACTAAGCTGATTCAATCACAGATTTTCAGATCATTCAGACACAATAAGAGCTGAAAGGTGTGTTGAGAAAGAAAATGAAGCACATTTGTATTTGCGGTGGTCTTTCTCGTTGTGTTTCTGCAGTTTTGCGTCCCTTTAATAATCCCCCGCTGCTCATTTGAATATAGACTGATCTGATCATCTGCTGTAAATTACATTCAGGCACTGAGCTGAACATCTATGGCGGCGGGGTCCTTCATATATCCAGGGTTATTTGATGTCTTCTGATGGCAGATTTATTTGTTAATCACAGAATCAATGTCACGCACTCATGCACACATCTCATAGTGTAATATTACAATGTCAACAACACAAGACACACACTCGCTGCACGACATACACACTCACACACACATTCAGGACAAGTAGAAACACACAGAAGAAGAAGAGCTGAAAAATATAAACATCATCAGAAACATCACGCTTTCATTATATTATATTAAATTATATTATATTATATTTATTATATTATATTATATTATATTATATTATATTATATTATATTATATTATTATATTATATTATATTATATTATATTATATTATATTATATTATATTATATTATATTATATTATATTATATTATATTATATTATATTATATTATATTATATTATATTATATTATATTATATTATATTATATTATATTATATTATATTATATTATATTATATTATATTATATTATATTATATTATATTATATTATATTATATTATATTATATTATATTATATATATTATATTATATTATATTATATATATTATATTATATTATATTATATTATATTATATTATATTATATTATATTATATTATATTATATTATATTATATTATATTATATTTATTATATTATATTATATTATATTATATTATATTATATTATATTATATTATATTATATTATATTATATTATATTATATTATATTATATTATATTATATTATATTATATTATATTTATTATATTATATTATATTATATTATATTATATTTATTATATTATATTATATTTATTATATTATATTATATTATATTATATTATATTATATTATATTATATTATATTATATTATATTATATTATATTATATTATATTATATTATATATATATTACATTATATTATATTATATTATGGTATATTATATTATATTATATTATATTATATTATATTATATTATATTATATTATATTATATTATGGTATATTATATTATATTATATTATATTATATTATATTATATTATATTATATTATATTATATTATGTTATATTA
>NC_079441.1:73871608-73889108 GCF_903798145.1 Danio aesculapii | reverse complement strand
CGCAGACTCAACTTCCAGACCCCCGGTGAGAGCCGCCGGCAGACCTGAACTCCCAAACACACTGCACATGCTAATATATGATGTTCTTAAAGTCCCCGTGAAATTAAGAGAAGGTTTTTAAGACGTCAGTGGGTCAGTCTTCAGGATATCTGTAAGCTAGTGTCTCCAAAGCTGACACAATTATAGAAACCTTCCTCCGAAATGCATCGGTTTTTCCACATCACCTCATACTCTTCTGACCAATCAAATGCTCTCTAGTATCAGACATGCCCCGCCCCCCTCTTCTCATTGGCTTTTCATTTGATTCTCTTGAGCTCAACCACTGTCACTGGCACAGCTGTGAGAAACACAATGCTATTGGCTGATTTTTTAATAGGGGAGGAGCTTATATATCCCCCAACCTGTCTTCAGATTTCAGTTGAGATTACGTCAAATAAAGCACCTCACGGGACCTTCAAGAACACATTTGGGATCTTAAATTTCTAGAGTTGCACTTGCGAAAGTTCTTACAAACATCTCAGTATTCATGTAACTTATTTCTTGAGATTGTTGTGTGAATCCGGACCCTCGTCTCAAACAGACGACAGCTGACTGAAACAAAAGTGTGTGTGTTCTGCTTTTGCGTGAGAGGGAGTGTGTTTCCGCACCAGCAGGGGGCAGACTCTGTGTTCTCATTCCCTTAAAACTTAAGATACACACATACAAAGCGTAAACAAAGCAGCGTTTAGTAGCATTTTCACAGTTCTCGTCACTCACTGCGAGGGGATTCGCAAATATAATATAAAATAAATATTCTCCTGATAATCTAATAATCCAAATCGTTTGCAGATATTTGAGAAATGCAGCAAAATCAGCATCTGTGTGTTAAATTAAAGACTATATGTATACAAAGACGGTTCACTGGCATTGTTATAAATGGTGTAGGACGCAGTATGGCTACCACAGCAGTGGAAGCCCCGCCTACTAGTTGAAATAACCAATCGTAAGTCTTTATAGCTACGCACTTCTGTGGGGGAGGGGTCTGTGCTGTTAAACTCAGTCGTTTGTGAATACTGTGTGTCTGCATTGATTCTATGCAGGAGAAACACACACAGCACAGATCGTGTTCTTCAGTGTCGTCCTCCAGTAATCGCAAAGGTTTTGTTTGGTTTTGGTTACCATGGAAACAGCCGTAAAGGAGATTGTTGTCGTGCCAATCTTTGCGCATATGCAGTGGCTGGAGCAAACTAGAAATTAATAATAACGTCTGCACCAGTGGTGTAGTGGTTAGTGCATCGACACATGCACTCCGGTGCTCACGGCGACCCGAGTTCGATTCCCACCTCGTGGTCCTATGCCGATGTTTCCCCTGTCAATACTGTCCTATACATTAAAGGTGAAAACCCTGAAAAAAATATTATAATAAAAAAAGAAACTTATAATAATAACTCCTTACATTTATATAGCGAATGGCGGGATCGTCATCTACCACCAGTGTGCAGCATCCACCTGGATGAGGCAGCCATATTATGCCAGACCACACACCAAACACCAGCTGATTGGTGGAGAGGAGACAAAGGGATGAAGTCAGTCGTGATATGGGGATGTTAGGAGGCCATGATGGACAGAGGGCAGTGGGCAGATTTGGCCAGGATGCCGGGGTTAAACCCCTACTCTTATTCCAAGGACATCCTGGGGTTTTTAACAACCACAGAGAGTCAGGACCTAGCTTTAACGTCTCATCCAAAAGACGGCGCTCACTGAACAGTATAGAGTCCCCAACAATATACTGTGGCTTTAGGACCCACACAGACCACAGGTTGAGCGCCCCCTGCTGGCTTCACCAACACCACTTCCAGCAGCAACCTAGTGTTCCCATGTGATCTCCTATCGGGGTACTGACCAGGCTCAGTCCTGCTTAACTTCAGTGGCCGAACATGTGAGAGCTAGTTGCCGGCAATTCCATTTTTAAAATATAATTAGAGCTTACACAACAACAGCGAAGGGGCCATAGCACTGTCTCCTCACAGCTAGAAGGTCACTGGTTCGAGTATCGGCTGGGTCAGTTGGTGTTTCTGTGTGGAGTTTGCATGTTCTCCCCGTGTTGGCTTGGGTTTCCTCCGGGTGCTCCGGTTTCCCCCACAGTCCAAACACATGCGCTGTAAATTGGACTGTGGTAGGTCCCCCAAGTTGAGGGTTGAGCGTTGGGCTAACAACACACCTCATAAAAACGAGATGTTATGAAACACCAGCATGGTGCGGCTAAATATCAACGGCTCTAGGAGGAAGTACACTGTAAAAAATGAAGGGTTCCACACAATTCATTCATGTTGTCCCAACACAAATTGATTAGATTAACTTGACACTTTTAACAAATTTGTGGATTGAACATAAGAAAATTAAGTTGTCCCAATGAAATTTCAAGAATTGTGTTATTTCAGCTCATTTTAATGAAGTAGTTTGAACAAGTGAAATATATATATATATATATATATATATATATATATATATATATATATATATATATATATATATATATATATATATATATATATATATATATATATATATATATATATATATATATATATATATATATATATATATATATATATATTGAATGTCAGTAATTTAATAGTGAGTTCACTAGGCAGATTAAAGATTTCAGGATTACACAGTCATTTAGATAGGACTTTACTTTTTGATGAACTTGTAAATATGGCCACAGGGTGAGCAGACTTTCCTTCAAGGACACTTTGTTTGAAGATTTTGCTTGGCTTTGTCACTTTAGTTTTGTTCTGATTGGTTGCTGAATAACCAATCAGAACACTCTCTGACCTGTTGGCTTGGTGCTTCCCGGGCTTTAGGGTCTCAGGTGCATTTGACTAGAGAGAACAGGATAAGGTCAATTGTTAAGGGAACTACAGAGTCAGGGTTGTTGTACAGCACACACACACTCTGTTCTGAAGCCTAGTGATCTGCTTGACTGATCAGAGGTCAGTGGTCCACAATAGACTTCAAGACTTTAAATGTTGCTTCATTTGGCCAGATTGTTTGGCTGCATTGCGTCTCACTTTACAAGATGCACTGTAAAATATCTGTATTTTTTCCAACCTTTCTTTGTCGTTAGCTTAGCAACAAGATGATATGAAACAGTTGTCCAGCTTCGATTAATTATTTGGCTCTTCTTATGTGGAATTTGTCAAAACTGAGAATCGAGGATTAATTAGAGATCCCACCTATGTAGACAGCAAGACATCTCGCTAGTTTTGGGAGCAGAGATATGGTCTTGATTATGCGTGTGTACCACAATGTTCAATTTAAAGATGATTTAGTGTCTTAAATGGGTCTGTGGACACACACACACACACACACACACACACACACACACACACACACGCACACACACACACACACACACACACACACAGTGAAAAGGTCAAAGCAGCGCATGCTAAAGGTGTAATGGGGATCTGATGGCCATATGGAGGTGAAGAAACAGAGGAGCCGGTCTGAGTGCACACAAACATAAAGCACAGGTGGTTTCAGGACAGCCAGAAGGGCAGAAAATCCCACCGGACTGCAGTTTTAGGACACGTCCACATGTACACTGCAGTTTTTCCCGCCTTTGTTTTTAAAAGAATCTTCGTCCACAGGAAAATGCAAAAACTGTACTTTAATGCACTTTCAAGGGCACGCCAAACCAACAGCCGGCAATACAAGTCTTATGCTGGGCTCACTCCAACCATGGAGCTTTTATTTATTATTCTATTTTATTTATCCGTTATTTATCCAGGAGGATTCCCATTGAGACACAGCAATGTCTTCTTCCTGGGAGACCTGGTCAGGATAGCAGCACATGAAACTGCACACAAAATAAGCTACAAGACAAAATAATTATACAAAACTAACAGAAGTAAGAGAAAGCAAAGCATGTACACCACTCCTTTAAAACTGATTTCAAAACATATAGAGAAGTACCCAGGGATGGCCATTACATCGGGCTTTAAAAGAGGAAGCACATTTGCCAAGTTCTGAGCAAACCTTTGGGACTTTTAAGCATATAGATGGCAGATCTAGTGTTGTAACTATTTGTGGAGGAGATTCATATGTAAGATGCCCACTTCCCTCAAAGCATCTTGGCAATCCACATTCATTCATTCATTTTCTTTTCGGCTTAGTCCCTTTATTAATCTGGGGTCACCACAGCGGAATGAACCGCCAACTTACACACATCCATACACACACATACACTACGGACAATTTAGCCTACCCAATTCACCTATACCACATGTGTTTGGACTGTGGGGGAAACCAGAGCACCCGGAGGAAACCCACACCAACACAGGAGAACATGCAAACTCCACACAGAAACACCAACTGACCCAGCCGAGGCTCAAACCAGCGACCTTCTTGCTGTGAGGCGAACGTGCTACCCACTGCACCACTGTGTCGCCTTACAATACACATGTGTTTGAATATTAATTATTCCTGCAAGTAAGTAACATACAAAGTCAATGCAAACTCTTGAACAGAGGCACATCACGGTCAGTCAGCACAACTGATGTGTAATGCATGAAGCGTTTTGTGCCGTGAAAATGGCCTCAAACTGAGCTTGGTGTGAACCCGGCTGTGTTGGCGAATCAGAATGGAGAAATGAGTGTCATGAGGTAGAAACTCAAGTTTTAGGGGCCACAAGAGCACCCTGTAACCGGAGTTTCAGAAAATCTTTTCACAATGTTTTGGTTTCAGTGATCTAAAATGGCCGAAAAAATACAGCTTGGTTTTGAAAATACTGTGTTGGTGTGGACGGGGCCTTACAGCTGCCCCAAGAACTACCTACGACACAAATGATGTGTAGTGCACAATGCGTTAGCCATGAACGCTTATAACTTCCATCTAACACATCTTCCACGTTTGGTGTGAACCCATCCATGTTGGCAAATCAGAAAGGAGAAAACAGCATGCCGTTGATGCTTTAAGATGAGACCGCCGGTTTTAGTGGCCACGTGAGCACACTATTCACACACTTCACCTTGGCGGAGTTTTCAGAAACGTTCAGTCATTTGATAAGGCTGAAAAACTGATTTGAAAGTACCATGATGGTGTGGACATTGGCTAAGAGATGACCCAAGAACTGCGACACAATCATCCAACCTCCTCTCTGTGAGTTTACCTGAAGTCCAAGACCTTCGCCAACTAAAGCAGATTGAAGAACACAATAGAGATGTACCTTCAAGGCCTCTCCGAACCTCCGTTGTGTGTTCTGTTGGAGGATGGAGACACACACACACATACAGATGTGGGCGGGCCGTGGTGTTGGAGAGCAGCGGTGTGTGAACGAGCCGTGGAGGAATGAGGGAATTGTGGAGCGCTGAACGACTGCTCCCTCCTGCCCTTGGTGAACAAGGTGAAGCGCGCTGGCTTCTGGAGCGGCCAGCCGTGAAGACCTATAGATTTATTTTCCGAGGGGCAGTGCGGCAGCGACAACAGTTGCTCCATTAGCTCCTCAGAGGAGAACCTGGAGCCGCTGAGACCGACTCTAAACACACTAAAACAGAGTCCATCTGTCTGTCTGTCTGTCTGTCAGAAACACCTGGACTGCAAGAGCAAGACAGATGGACCGCAGGGAAAATCGCTCACTGTTCTGGAAATAACTCAGAGCAGCAGTTGATGGTGTTAGCCAACCACAAGCTGATTTCCACTGGTCAGACTGGTCTGTTTTAACAGATTTAGATGGATCTGAGGAGACAACCAACCCCCATAACCACACAAAACATAACTCAGAATGGCTCAATAGGTATGCTTACATGCTTTAATGTCCCCTCTTTGTTATTCTAAGTTTACACGCAGGAATTTAAGGTGCCATTTACACTTAAAACAGCATTTGAGTATGAAAACACAACCTCATCCAGACTGCTGTTTGTATTTCCATCCACACTATACAGCCTAAAAAGCACGATACCCAACCATTCATGCACAATAGGAATGTGCATATGAAGAGTTCAGATGCAAAACCCTCCAAATTCATCAGCATTTTCTATCAGGCTCCTCTGATTGGGTTCAGAAGTTTCATTGTATATGTAATATTAAGGTTATTAGATGGTAAATAAAATAACTTTTTTTAAATAATGTCACTTTAGACTTTTCTTTGGTTTTTAACAAAGTAGATTTTCTTTTGCGTCAAAACCAGCTAAATCCACTTGTACTTTTTTAGCAAAAACCTCTAAATCCACCTATTGAGACAAGACAGTGTAATTAGCTGAAAATCACTAAAGATGTGATTATAAATTATTTTCCCAAACATAAAACACCTAAAATTAAAAATATATAAATCTGTCAAGTAAGTGGCGGTTCATTCCGCTGTGGTAACCCCTGATAAACTGGAGACTAAGCAGAAGGAAAATGAATAAATAAAATCTGTCAAGTGCATTAATCAATAACATTAAAACTGACATTAATTAAATCTTACCAATCTGTTGTCCTTTCTGAAATTTGGGATTTAATGTATCTAATGTAAACATTTCAAACATTGTAAACTAAACTTGTAAGATTCAAATAATGTAGTGTAAAAACATCAGAATCAGTTTTATTGCCAAGTGTGCTTCACACACACAAGGAATTTGTTTTGGCTACAGAAGCTTCCAGTGTACGTAAAGTGACAAGTGACAACACAAAATAAATATGAAAAAAAAATAAAAATGATAACATTAAACAGATGCGGTTAGTCAAGAAACCTGGATGTTGAGTTGTATGTACAGATTGTTATAAATATACAGGTTATAAGGTGCTGCGTACAAGTGCGAATGTAGAAGGTATTGCTACACTGCACTTCAATCACTGTCTGGTTCGGCTCAGCTGCCAAAACCGACCTCCGTAGACTACAGCAAATAGTCCGGACTGCTGAACGAATCACTGGCACTACCCTTCCTAGACTTCAAGAACTGTACTCTTCCAGAGTGAGTAAAAGGGCTCGCAAAATCACTCTGGACGCCTCACACCCAGCACACTACCTGTTCCAACTGTTACCGTCTGGTCGGCGCTTCAGAGCACCAAGCACAAAAACAGCCAGACACAGGAAACATTGCTTTAGGCAAAACATTGTGAAACATCACTATCTGTGCATTGTCCTTTAATATAAAAAGCTTATCAGATGTATTGATATTATGAAGTAATATAAATAATGTAAGTTTAATACATTATAATATTGTTTTAAACATAAAATTGGCTCTCAGACAATTTTAGAAGCTGTCATTCATTCATCAACACCATTCTTAAGGTCTTGGTCTCTTGTTTATCCTCGTAGCATCCACGTAGGATGAAAGAAAGGCGTCTTAACTCTGTCTTTCGTGAAACAGAGTTGCCATTTAATCTACAGTATATTAGACTCATTCAAAGTAGTGTCACTGCGCAAAAAACATTATGAATGCACGCTACACTTCCAACTGTACATTGTGTTTTCTTTTTCTTATAATGAGTTTTGAGGTTGGGGACATTTTCATTTGCCGCTCACTGACAGTCGGACAGGCTCATCCAGTTCATCAAATGGCGTCTTTTACAATTTAAATCGAAAGCAGAATAAAAGCCGGCGTATCAGCGCGCTGCTACTTTGAAAAAATAGGATTTGATTTGCGCCTACTAATGGGTTCTCGGGATATTGCGGCTTTTGCTGTCAAAGGAAAGTGGCATTTAGCGGCTTTTGTTATTTCTGAATGCGCTGACGCTGCGATTTAGATGATTAGAAGCTAATCTGTTTGTTGAACATGTACTACGTGCCTAAAGCATTCCCTCAATGTCAATAGCTCATTTTTGGCAGAAGTGGCGTTCAGCGGCTGACATCTGTACTGTTGCACAATGGTCATATGATCAGGGCTTGACAAATCAGGGAATGATACCCAATAGTCCAGAAGGCCAATCATTGAGCGATTACGGGTAGTTGCATGTCCAATTTTAAAAGTTTGCATATTAGCCCATCTGTACTGAAATAAAACCGTGTCTTTAGTGTTTTTAAAACATTACATTTTCTCTGCTCGTAGATGTCAGAGTGGTGTGATTGTCGAGTATAACAATAACATGTATTTCAAAACAAAAATGCACTAGAATAAATGACACCAGGTTCAGTCATTAATCCGGTAATCAACTGGATTATTTGGTTGCATGAAAACTATTAAAGCAATAGCTAGTGAGTTTATGCTGAGGAATGACATTTGTTGCTAATTAAAATTGGTAAAACCTCCGTTAATTAATGTATATTGTGTTGGGGAAGAAAAGAACATGCATGTACTAATCCCCCAAACCCCCACCCCAAACTATTCGATATTCCATGACTGAGTTTACAAGTAGGAGCTTGAATCATTAATCCAATAATCAATGGATTATTTGGGTGCGTGAAAACATAGCTAGCGTGTTTAGTCTGAGGAATGACATTTGTTGCTAATTAAACCTCTTAAAACCTCCATTAATTATTGTATGTTTTGCTGGGGAAGGAAGAAACATGCATGGATGTTTCCAGTGCGTGTGAAAGCAGACAAGCATGACTGAGGAAAGCGCCGTAAGGTTAACAACACCTGTTCGGCTGGCCGTTTAGATCAAATTAAGGTGGTCAGATGGTCTTAGCTGGACGCTAGCCTAGTTTGCCTGAATCGGGGTCTGTTTTAAGACACTGTTCAGTGGATTTAAGCACTGATCAACAGGGATCTCTGAGACCCATATGCCACAAAAAAAGCTGTTGAGGAACCAGAACTCTTAAAGGATTAGGATAAATATGTCATTCTGTTATTAATAACCCCCGAGACCTTCATTCATCTTCAGAAGACAAGCTAAGGTGATCCTGAGAGCTTCCTCATCCTCCAACAGACAGCAAGGGTCCCAAAATGCTCCAGAAAAGACCAAAACACTTCTTTCTGTAATCCTACCAAGCTCCAACAGCACATTAGTGCACCAAAAAAATTGGCTCCAAAGTCTTCCGTATCAAACCAGTGTGTGTGTGTGTTCACTATGGGCAATAAGACACTTGCATGATGTGCTGCTGATCCTAATAGCAATACGTTGCATTTCCCATTGTAAACGCTCGCTCTGATGACACACTAAGTGTTCTTGGAGCTTCATTTGAGGACATATGAAGTCACACTGAATGTTTTGACAATGTTTTTGGTTAATGTTGCTCTCTATGGAGAGCTCCTGGATTATTCCATCTATAATGTCTCAGCTTGTGTTCTGAAGACGAACATTCAGATGGATTCATCTTCAGTATATGAGAGTGAGTAATTAAAAGCAGAATTTAGATTTTTTGGACCTAACTTTTAAGTGAACTCGATTGAGAAGCTCACCGCTTGTTTGATTTCCACCTACGACCAGAGCGTTACATTCACGTGTCGGGTTTGCATTGCACCAGGATTTGAAGAGCTATGTGTTCCATGCACTCAATCCTCTCAGCGGCTCTTTATTAGCGGACTCGCGCCCCTCTTCGGCAAACAGCCTCTTAGAGAAGCTTTGCATCCTCCATTTTCCCTTCACGCGGCTCTCGACAGCTGAAGATCTTTCTCTTGAGCGGGAACGGCCTCTGCATTAGCCCTCCTCTCTTCAAACCCTTGATGCCGTCGTCGTGCGGTCCCCCCCGCCACCTCCCCATCTCAATTTTCATCTTGAGGGTGCTTGATGTCGCTCCGACGCGTTTCTCCGAATGGCAGTTTCATTGTCACCGCGGCTGGTAATGGGTCTTGAGAGGCGGTGGATGGCAGCTCTCTCCTGCTGCCTCCATTAGCTAATGCCCTCTTCTATCAGCCCGGAGATGAAAGAACCGCAGCGCCGCGTCCACGCGTTCGGCCTCTTTTCCTGCGGCACGCAGCCTGTTGTTATGCAAACCGGTTATCAGAGAGCAGCTTCTGCTCCGCCGCTATTCACAAGCATCCTCTGCAGTGCAAACACAAAGTCTCTCTATAGCAGACATGCCATTTCTTCACTGAAGAGAACAAACAAACATGTGCATGATGAACGTGCACGCCATCTCCTTTGTCTACGTTGCTTTTTGTTTTGACATTTGTGTCTTGTTTTCTCGAGTTTCCCCTCCGTCTTGTTCTAAAGGTGTTTCTGCACGTTAGCATGCGTGCATTTGTTTTGTACTAACAAGCAAACTTAGGCCCTGTGTGCACTTGGTGTTAAGATGTGTTTCGGTTGATTCAGTCACGAGTGGACGAAGGAGAAACATTATCGTTGACGCGTGGCGTTTCTTTTGTTCACTTTCGACCACTGCTCTGATGAGGGAGGGAGGGTCTGGGGGCGGCGGTTGGATTTTTCTGATCTTTTAATGTAGTTGGGTAAAAATAGTGCAGTTTTATAGATATATACTCACCATATGAATCAATAATTCTTCATGAATAGGCTACTTTCATGCGTTCACTATTAAATTGTGGATAATTGAACTCATATTAGGTCTGCACACTTTATTCTGTTTTTAAGGTTTATCAAAAATAAATCGTTTAACTATTTAGGTCATTGAAAGCATTTTAAATTAGGTTAATAAAAGCATTATGCAAATTATCAGGAGATGATCACACAAAAAGACCACACAACACACACATCATCCAAAGGTTTCGAAGCATAATCCCTCATTCCTGTCATTTATTACAAAAATAAGCCTCAAAGGTTATAAAAAATCTTAAGATTATCAACAATACAGTGTAAATCTGCCTGTGGGTTGTGAGCTGGTCAGAGAGCAGGCGGTGTTTAGCGTCTGTTCAACACATTCAGCCACATGTGCGTTTACTCTATTAGTCAGCCCGGCTCATTGGGAGTACGTGCCCAGGGCTATGTTTTTGCAAAATGAGAAATACAATGCTTCAGCAACGTTTCCTTGCACCTTGTGTTGACAAATCCAATAGAGGCCACTGTCACTACACTTTCTGTATGTTGTTGAGCAGCTGGCTGGCTTGTTGTGCATATATCACACTCCCCCATCCCTAAACCCAATCGATAGTGTTTTCAAAAGCAAACGAGAATAGAAAAGTGTCCCATAATTTCACATTGCTTTTTTACATGTTTTTTGAAACTGTCCTTTGCTGGAATTTCACCCGGTTCACTCTGCATCCAAAGCATGACACCATACTAGATGAGCTACCAAGCACACTGACCGCACAGCTATAGTCATCCTTATGGAGATAAGCAGACGAGGCGGACGCATTCCATTACGCATCACTGACACATTTGAGTTGTTTTTGTGATATTTATTCATTGCCGTGTGACCAGCTGTTAATATATCTTAACTAATTTATAGATACATATAATAAATAAAGCTCAGAATAAGCAGTGTGTTTTTCCATGGGGGTAAAACTTAAATTTTTACTTGAATTTTTACTACAGTTTTGGTTCATTTAATTAATTTAGTAATTAATTTATTAATTACTATAGTCGTTGTGTTACCATAGCAACTGTAGAATCACCACAACAGATCAATTACTATAGTCGTTGTGTTACCATAGCAACTGTAGAATCACCACAACAGATCAATGACTGTAGTTGTTGTGTTACCAAAGCAACTGTAGAATCACCACAACAGATCAGTCATTATAGTTGTTGTGTTACCAAAGCAACTGTAGAATCACCACAACAGATCAATGACTGTAGTTGTTGTGTTACCATAGTAACTATAGAATCACCACAACAGATCAATTACTGTAGTTGTTGTGTTACCATAGTAACTATAGAATCACCACAACAGATCAATTACTGTAGTTGTTGTATTACCATAGTAACTATAGAATCACCACAACAGATCCATTACTATAGTCGTTGTGTTACCATAGCAACTGTAGAATCACCACAACAGATCAATTACTGTAGTCGTTGTGTTACCATAGCAACTATAGAATCACCACAACAGATCAGTTATTATAGTTGTTGTGTTACCATAGTAACTATAGAATCACCACAACAGATCAATTACTGTAGTTGTTGTGTTACCATAGTAACTATAGAATCACCACAACAGATCCATTACTATAGTCGTTGTGTTACCATAGCAACTGTAGAATCACCACAACAGATCAATTACTGTAGTCGTTGTGTTACCATAGCAACTATAGAATCACCACAACAGATCAGTTATTATAGTTGTTGTGTTACCATAGTAACTATAGAATCACCACAACAGATCAATTACTGTAGTTGTTGTGTTACCATAGTAACTATAGAATCACCACAACAGATCAATTACTTTAGTCGTTGTGTTGCCATAGCAACTGTAGAATCACCACAACAGATCAATTACTGTAGTCGTTGTGTTACCATAGCAACTGTAGAATCACCACAACAGATCAGTTATTATAGTTGTTGTGTTACCATAGTAACTATAGAATCACCACAACAGATCAATTACTGTAGTTGTTGTGTTACCATAGTAACTATAGAATCACCACAACAGATAAATTACTTTAGTTGTTGTGTTACCAGAGCAACTATAGAATCACCACAACAGGTCAAGTACTGTAGTTCACCCAATATTTCCCTGTAAACGTCAGTGGTGCAAACTTAATTGTTGACATCATAACACCCTGCAGCACTAGTTTTACCCAGTCACTGCAGGCAAATGTATTCTGAAGCGCTTAATTGCGGTTTCTCAAAAAATGTATCCCTGGGCACGTATTTCCAATGAGACTGTGTTCCTGTGAGAGAAACTGGTCGAATGTGTTTTTGACTACCTCTGGAAGTGGTCGGAAGTGGACAAGCTCATAACACACTTACTTTAGCACCACATTCACATATGTACTTAGCATTGGGATCGCATTAACAGAACCGCATCTTAATCCCAGCACTGAACAGGGCCTGAGAGATGAAGTAGAAGCGAACTCTCATTCAGACTGTGTTTCTACTGCCTTCTCCTTTTAGTTCCGGTAGTGACCGATCACCACATTTGCTTGTTTTTTTGTTTTAACGTCAGCTAGTATGATTTATCCCCGTCCCCTTTTCCTTTGCAGGTTCAGCCACATCGGTTTACCCCAGTAACCTCCATTTGTCAAGTTAGTCGTTCTTGTTTCTACATATGCCACTGTGTCTGTTCATTTCCTTCAATTCCTCTTTGGATTGACTCATTTATTTCCCGCGTCCATCGCTTTTTGCGCAGGAGGCATCCCTTAGACTCATCGCCAGCTCAAACTTTAATAAATCCTTTAATATATATCCGTTCTACTCTGTTCCATCTTCCCCACCATGTTTTTTCCGCCATGTTTAACGCTTGCGGATGAATAACATTCTCCTGTTCATTAGGAATGCACTGTGCGGCTTCTTGTGTCCATTTTCTTTGAGCATGTGCTGCTTGGTTCAATCATACAGGCCGAAAGTAAAGCTCACATCCTCCATTCTCTGTGATGCTCATGTGTTGGTGTGTGTTCACAGGTGTGTGTGAGAGTGTGTGTGTGTGTTAATGATGCATCTGTTTGTCTTCTGTCCGCAGGGATGGCCAGTCACCCTCCAATCCCAGTCATGGAGCTGGCCGATCACATCGAGCGCCTGAAAGCAAACGACAACTTGAAGTTTTCCCAGGAATATGAGGTAATCGCTGTTTTTTCTAGTCTGTACAGGAATAAGTTGAGTGTTGGGTAAAAGTTGTCAAGTTTCTAAACTCTAAATGTCTCTAAAATTTAGAACATTCTGTTTATTTATACAAATATTTAATCTTCTGAGCTCAAAAATATTTCTATTTGTGATTTTTACTGTGGCTTACCTGAAACCAATCACTAAGTTGTTCAAATATATTAAAAATATTATGAATCTTGCTCCAAAATGCTCCTGAATTGTCACAAGTCTTTTAAACCAACCATTTCGTCAACATATTTATCTTATCAAATGTAATCGAATTCAGAATTATCACTTATTCTTTGGTATGTCTTAATAAATACAGCTCAGAATACAAGACGAGCTACCGAGCACACTGACCACACAGGGAAGTTCATCCTTACGGGAGATCAGAAGGCGAGGTGGACGCATTCCATTACGCATCACTGACACCTTTGAGTTGTTTTTGATATTTATTTAAATTCATATTCATTAGATATGTATTCTTTGCCATGCTGAATAGCAGTATGTGGGTCCAGGGGGGTGACAGTCAAATTTTTACTAGTTTTTACTACAGTAAACTATGGTGTATTGTTGTGTAAAATATCCTGTAGTTGTAGAAAACTACAGTATTGGCTCATTGGTTTATTTTACTATAACTGTTTTGTTACCATAGCAACTGTAGAATCACCACACAGATCAATTATTGTGGTCATTGTGTTACCATAGCAACTGTGGAATCGTCACAACAGATCAATTACTGTAGCCGTCATGTTACTATAGCAACTGTAGAATCACCACAACAGATCAGTTACTGTAGTCGTTGTGTTACCATAGCAACTGTAGAATCACCACGACAGATTAGTTATTGTAGTCATTATGTTACCGTAGCAACTGTAGAATCACTACAACAGATCAGTTACTGTAGTTGTTGTGTTGCCATAGCAACTGTAGAATCACCACAACAGATCAATTAATGTAGTCGTTGTGTTACCATAGCAACTGTAGAATCCCCAAAACTGATTAATTACTGTAGTTGCTGTGTTACTATAGCAACTATAGAATCACCACAACAGATCAGTTACTGCAGTTGTTGTGTTGCCATAGCAACTGTAGAATCACCACAACAGATTAGTTCAAGCACTTTGCTATAGTACTGCACAAAAGCACTATAATATGTTAGTTTGATGTGGGATAATGCTGTGCTAGACCATTGCAGGTTCACTAAATGTTCTGTAAATGTGCTACTAGCTGGAAAATATTAGCTAGTTGAAAAAAAAATGCAGCTAAGCTATTAGCTGATTTTCTGTAGCTAGCGGCTCTCCAGCACTGGGGTGTTTTGGAGCAGTGTGTGCCGTCGGTTTGGGCTCATTGTGTTTTTCTGAGGTCATTTGGTGGCGTTTGGCCAAGACTCCTGCCAGATCTGAGCTCCAGCGCTCGGGATTGTCATTCTGGGCCAGTTTTGCATGGGCAGAGAAAGTAATTTGAGCAGCACAATGAAGCGGGCGACTTCACAAGCAGTGTTTCAGCGGATCTGGGCAGAATGACGCGGCTTAACCGGAGATTTGTCATCTTTAGTGACGCTTTATGGCGCGGCGGGCGACTCGGCCTGACAGAAAAATACCAGCACTGTCAATTGATGGTTTTTTCATGAGGTGTTTGTTGCAGAGGTTACACAAACACGCTTTACAGCAGAACGGCAGTGTGGAGAATGTGGAAGATCTGCTTCTGCTGTTGACAATCTCACAGCGTTTATCTTCTGCTGGTTTCACTCTTATTTGTCTAAGAGGCTCTGCAATTTGTCTGCATGCATTCATTCATTCATTCATTCATTCATTCGTTCATTTTTGTTTGTTCGTTCATTTATTGGTTCATAAATTAGATTATTTATTCACCATTTTGTTAATTAATTCATACATTCATTCATTCATTCATTCATGCATGCATTCATTCATGCAATTATTCATTTTAGTTTGTTCGTTCATTTATTTGTTCATAAATTAGATTAATTAATCACCATTTTGTTCATTCGTTCATTCATTATTTTTGTTTGTTTGTTCATTTATTTGTTCATAAATTATATTAATTAATCACCATTTTGTTCATTCGTTCATTCATTATTTTTGTTTGTTTGTTCATTTATTTTTTTATTCATTACATTTTTATTAATTTGTTTGTTCATTAATTAATTCATTCATTCATTTTAGTTGTTCATTTATTTATTTTAAATTTAATTCCTATGCATTCATTTATCTGCTTATTCCTTTTTTTGTTCATTCATTAATGCATTGTAAATGCATTTTTGTTAATCAATTAATTAATTCATTCATTAATTCATTCATTCATTCGTTCATTCATTCCTGCAGTGTTTCAACAGATCCTGGCAGAATGACACCACTTAACCAGTTCATTCATTCATTCATTCATTCATTCATTCATTCATTCATTCATTCATTCATTCAATATTTTCTTCATTCATTCATTCTTGCAATTATCCCTTCATTATTTTTGTTTATTTATTCATTTTTATTTAGTTAGATTTGTCATTTGTTCATTTTAGTCATTGATTTGTTAATGCTCATGCATTCATTAATTTCTTCATTCATTAGACTTTTCATTCACTCATTCGTTTACTAATTTATTAATTCTCATGCATGTTTGCTCATTATTTTTCATTAATCCATTAATGCGTTGCATTTTTCATTCATTCATTCATTCATCCATTCATTCATTCATTCATTCATTCATTCTAGTTGTTCATTTATTAAATAATTTTATATCTTGCATTCTTTTGCTCATTATTTTGTCATTGCTTCATTAGTTAATTAATTCATTCATTCACTCATTTGTGCACTCTTTCAACATATCTGGGCCGAATGACGCGCTTGACCAGAGATTTGTCATCTTTAGTGAAGCTTTATGGCGCAGCGGGCGACTCAGCCTGACAGAAAAAGTACCAGCACTGTCAATGTAGTGTTTTCATCATGTGGTGTTTATTGCAGAGGTTACACAAACACGCTTTACAGCAGAACGGCAGTGTGGAGAATGTGGAAGATCTGCTTCTGCTGTTGACAATCTCACAGCGTTTATCTTCTGCTAGTTTGACTGTCATTTGTCCAAGTGGCTCTGCGATTTGTTTGCCGTCGTCTGCTCTCGTCTGAAAGGGCACATCAGTGGACAAAAGCGGCGTTTGAAAGGGAGCACATCTCTGCGTGATCCTTTAAAATCTATTCAAGGCATGAAGACATTACTTTCCCCCTCTTCGCTTACGGGACCAATTTTCATTCATTCAACGCTCCTCTGAAAACTGTAATTTGAAATTTGTCAACGCGGAGAGCTGGCTCGCAGGCAGATGCGTATCATCTTTTCATTTTCAAAAGACACTGCGGAGACTGAATAATTTCATTATTAAAGTAAATGGGAAAAATTGCAAAACTGCGCTGCAGAAGACTGAGGCGGAGGTCATATTGAGCACAAAAGCAGACTGGCTCTTTCATTGCAGACACCTGTCTCTAAACGCTTCACATCCATCCGCTATTCATGCTTTCACTCCTTCATTTCTGCAGACGCTCCTCCGCTCCTCCGTTTATTCACTCACTTATAGATTTCACCTCTTTATCCTTTGTTTCAGGTTTAAAGAAATTAATTTGCCCATAAATAGATTATTCCTTTCTTTCTTTCTTTCTTTCTTTCTTTCGTAGCTTTCGTAGCTTTCTTTCGTAGCTTTATTTGTCTTTGTCATTCATTCATTTATTCATACATTCATTCATTTTTTTAGTTAATTCATTCATTTTAGTACTTCATTCTTGCATGCGTGCAGTCATTCATCCATTCATCCGTTCGTTCATTTGTTCATTGGTTTGTTCATTTAATCATTCATTGTTTTTGTTAATTCATTCATCTGTTCTTTCATTTGTTAATTGATTTATTCATTATTTTTAGTTAATTCATTAATTTAAGTTCCTTATTCATG